>NC_054500.1:15787352-15864684 GCF_017639515.1 Carcharodon carcharias
GTTGATTTAACAACCCACAAAACCTTCCAATGTGCCCATGGCAGGGGGTTGGGGGCAGGGGGGTAAGAGTGGGAGATGCTCCTGGTCTGCCATGCCTGATGTGAAGCAGTGCCTCTCAGGCTATGACTTCAGGCTAGTGCTTTGTAACAGGAGGAATAGGCAACAGAAAACAGATGTAAGCACTTGCTTTGTGTATCTCTAGATGAGGGAAATCTTCTAAGTCACAGGGTTAGTGGAAGGTCATTTTTAAAAATTCATTCCCAGGTGTTCTGTATTGCTGGCAAGGCCAGTATTTGTTGCCCATCCCTAATTGCCCTTGAACTGAGTGGCTTGCTCGGCCATTTCAGGGGGGCAGTTAAAGAGTCAACCACATGGCTGTGGGTCTGGAGTCACATGAAGGCCAGACCGGGTAAGGGTGGCAGATTTCCCTCCCTAAAGGGGCATTAGTGACCCAGATGGGTTTTTATTACATGATCATTAAAAAGTAGATGAGCCTTTTATTCCAGATTTAACAATTAATTTAATTTAAATCTCCCCCCCCCCCCCCAACCAGCTGCCAGGGTGGGGTATGAACTGTTGCTGGAGGTGGGCCCACCTGCACTTGGCCATTTAACCACTGTCGGCTCATTAATCTGCGAGAGCTAGCAGGCCTCTAGTCCCAGCAGCGCCACCGAGGATGGTGGCCACTCCTGGGACTGCAGGCAGCCCCCGAATAAGAGGAACCAGGCAGCCTCTGGGCTGGGGGCTAGGTTTGTCAGCAGGCCGGAGGGTGGGGTGGGGAACTACCTTGGGGTGGGCCTCTGTTGGGCCGAACAGAAGGGACCCCCACACAAAAACAAAAATAAAAATAGCTGGAAAAACTCAGCAGGTCTGGCAGCATCTGCAGAGAGGAACAGTTAACGTTTCGAGTCCGTATGACTCTTCAACAGAACTAAGTAAAAATAGAAGAGAGGTGAAATATAAGCTGGTTTAAGTTGGGGGTGGGACAAGTAGATCTGGATAGAGGCCAGTGATAGGTGGAGATAACCAAAAGATTCACAGACAAAAGGACAAAGAGGTGTTGAAGGTGGTGATATTATCTAAGGAATGTGCTAATTAAGGGTAGAAAGCAGGACGAGCAAGGTACAGATAGCCCTAGTGGGGGTGGGGTGGGGTGAGGGATCGAAGTAGGCTAAAAGGTAGAGATAAAACAATGGATGGAAATACATTTAAAAATAATGGAAATAGGTGGGAAAAGAAAAATATTTATAATTATTGGATAAAAGGGGGATCGGAAAGGGATGGGGGTGGAGGATAGAGTTCATGATCTTAAGTTGTTGAATTCAATATTCAGTCTGGAAGGCTGTAAAGTGCCTAGTCGGAAGATGAGGTGCTGTTCCTCCAGTTTGCGTTGGGCTCCACTGGAACAATGCAGCAGGCCAAGGACAGACATGTGGGCATGAGAGCAGGGTGGAGTATTGAAATGGCAAGCGACAGGGAGGTCTGGGTCATGCTTGCGGACAGACAGAAGGTGTTCTGCAAAACGGTCACCCAGTCTGCGTTTGGTCTCTCCAATGTAGAGGAAACCACATTGGGAGCAACGAATGCAGTAGACTAAATTGAGGGAAGTGCAAGTGAAATGCTGCTTCAATTGAAAGGAGTGTTTTGAAAGAAGGGACACCCCAGTTCATCTTCACAGCCTCGCCTCATGGCCTGCGCAGCTCGCCCATCGACAGTGGGAGGAGGCCCTTAAGTGGCCTGCCCTGCCCCGGGTATAATCCCAGTGGAGGTGAATAGGCAACAGGCACAGGGCTGTTGACAAGGTGCCCAATTTTACACTCTACCTCCTGCCAACCCTGCCTGGGGAGGGCATAAAATTCTGACCCATGTTTCCAGGGCATTAGTCCAGGCTTCGAGATTACTAGACCAGTGACATTACCACTTTGTTACCCTGCCCCTTGCCCCTCAAAGTGCTGGAATCTTTCCAGAATCCATTCACCTGGAGTTTGGGGAAGTCAATTGAAGACCTGTGGTTCAGGCCTTGGTCTGGGTTGAGCCACTGGCCCTCAGGCCAAAGGATTGGACAGTTAGTCAGGGTCCCAGCCCTGGATTGTTATTAAGTAACCTCCATCACAATGTGTGAACTTACAGCGCTCCAGTGTGGACAGTGAGTGGCTCAGTTGTGATGGCCGCCAAGGTCAAATAGCCTGAGAATGTTTACTGTCCTGATTCACACCTGAAGAGCAGGCATGTCACAGGTACAGACAGGCTGGTGAAGTGGTATAAATCTCCCCAACAAGTGTTGGTTCCTTCTGGTGGGCTTGCATTTTTACAGCAGCTCACTTTGCCTGACTGAGACCTTCACAAGGTGCCAATGAATCCTTGTGGGAATGCAGAAACAAGGCAGTCACTTTCTGCACAGCAAGCTCCCACAAACATCAGTGGTAGTGATCAGGTCGTCAGTTATAAGGATCTTGGCTGGGAGATAAATATTGGCCAGGATACTAGGAACTCTTCTTTAAAATAACCATTTTTGTCCAATTGGGAAGGCAGACAGGGCCTTAATTTTACTTCTGAGGTGAAAGGGGGCACCTCTGACAGTGCTGCACTCTGAACCACTGCTATGCTTGCACTGGGAGTGTTTGATGGGGACAGTGTAGAGGGAGCTTTACTCTGTATCTAACCCCGTGCTGTACCTGTCCTGGGAGTGTTTGATGGGGACAGTGTAGAGGGAGCTTTACTCTGTATCTAACCCCGTGCTGTATCTGTCCAGGGAGTGTTTGATGGGGACAGTGTAGAGGGAGCTTTACTCTGTTAGTTAAACAGTAAAGTTTTATGGGCACAGGAGGAGGCCATCTAGTTCCTCAAGCCTGTTTCACCATTCAATGACATCATGGCTAATTGCGACCCTATCCCCATATTTACACTCTATCCATTCTTGCTCCTTATCCCTTAATACCTTTGATTAACAAAAATCTATAATCTCAGAGTGAAATTAACAGTTGATCTGGGGTCAATTGCTGTTTGTGGAAGAGATTGCCAAACCTCTGGCATCGCCTGTGTGAAGAAGTGGTTCCTAATTTCACAGCTGAAATCTTTGGCTCGAACTTTTAGACTATACCCACAGTCCTAGACTCCCCAGCCAATGGGAATAGTTTTCTGTCCCCTTTAATATCTTGAAAACTTCGAACAAATCACCTCTTAACTTTCTAAATTCCAAGGAATACAACCCTAGTTTGTACAATCTCCCCTCGTAGTTTAACTCTTGACGTCCAGATATTGTTCTGTTACACGTGGACTGCATTCCCATATGACTCCAATATTTCCTTCCTAAATGTGGTACCTAGAACTGCTCACAATATCCCAGGCGTGGTTCAATCAAAGCCTTAGCTGGAGCATGAGCACAAGGGTGGTGCTGTTGTTGTCTGGTGCACTGACCTCTACCTCGCAGAGGCTGAGCATCAACTCACAGACACTTCCTCCTACCTCTCCCTGGACCATGACCCCACCACTGAACATCAAGCCATTGTTTCCAGGACTGTCACTGACCTCATCTCCTCTGGAGATCTTCCTTCCACAGTTTCCAACCTGATAGTCTCCTAACCTTGGACGGCCCGCTTCTACCTCCTACCCAAAATCCACAAAAAGGACTGTCCCGGTAGACCGATCGTGTCAGCCTGTTCCTGCCCCACGGAACTCATTTCTTGCTATCTTGACTCCATTCTCTCTCCCCTTGTCCAGTCCCTTCCCACCTGCATCCGTGATTCCTCTGACACCCTACATCTTTTCAACAATTTCCAGTTCCCTGGCCCCAACTGCCTCCTCTTCACCATGGACATCCAATCCTTCTACACCCCCATCCCCCACCAGGATGGTCTGAGGGCCCTTAGCTTCTTCCTCGAACAGAGGCCCGAACAATCCCCATCTACCACTACTCCCCTCCATCTGGCTGAACTTGTTCTCACACTGAACAATTTCTCCTTAAACTCCTCTCAATTCCTCCAAATAAAAGGTGTGGCTATGGGTACCCGCATGGGCCCCAACCCGCTTCTACCTCCTACCCAAAATCCACAAACAGGACTGTCCCGGTAGACCGATCGTGTCAGCCTGTTCCTGCCCCACGGAACTCATTTCTTGCTATCTTGACTCCATTCTCTCTCCCCTTGTCCAGTCCCTTCCCACCTGCATCCGTGATTCCTCTGGAGACAGACATGGGTCTGTCTCTTTATGGGGTATGTGGAACATTCCTTGTTCCAGTCCTACTCCGGCCCCCTCCCACAACTCTTTCTCCGGTACATCGATGATTACTTCGGTGCTGCTTCATGCTCTCGTCTGGACCTGGAAAAACTTATTAATTTTGCTTCCAATTTCCACCCCTCCATCATTTTCACGTGGTCCATCACTGACACTTCCCTTCCCTTCCTTGACCTCTCTGTCTCAATTTCTGGTGATAGACTATCCACCAATATCAATTACAAGCCTACCGACTCCCACAGCTACCTCGACTACAGCTCCTCACACCCCGCTTCCTGTAAGGACTCCATCCCATTCTCTCAGTTCTTTCGCCTCCGTCGCATCTGTTCTGATGATGCCACTTTCAAAAACAGTTCCTCTGACATGTCCTCCTTCTTCCTTAACCGAGGTTTCCACCCATGGTGGTTGACAGGGCCCTCAACCATGTCCAGCCCATCTCCCGCGCACCCACCCTCACGCCTTCCTCTCCCTCCCAGAACCATGATAGGGTCCCCCTTGTCCTCACTTATCACCCCACCAGCCTCCGCATTCAAAGGATCATCCTCCGTCATTTCCGCCAATTCCAGCATGATGCCACCACCAAACACATCTTCCCTTCACACCCCGGCGGCATTCCGTAGGGATCGTTCCCTCCAGGACATCCTGGTCCACTCCTCCATCACCCCCTACACCTCAGCCCCCTCCCACGGCACCTTCCCATGCAACCGCAGAAGATGTAACACCTGCCCCTTCACTTCCCCCTCCTCACCGTCCAAGGGCCTAAACACTCCTTTCAAGTGAAGCAGCATTTCACTTGCATTTCCCCCAATTTAGTCTACTGCATTCGCTGCTCCCAATGTGGTCTCCTCTACATTGGAGAGACCAAACGCAGACTGGGTGACCGCTTTGCAGAACACCTTTGGTCTGTCTGCAAGCACGACCCAGACCTCCCTGTCGCTTGCCATTTCAACACTCCACCGTGCTCTCATGCCCACATGTCCGTCCTTGGCCTGCTGCATTGTTCCAGTGAAGCTCAACGCAAACTGGAGGAGCAGCACCTCATCTTCCGACTAGGCACTTTACAGCTTTCCGGACTGAATATTGTGTTCAACAATTTTAGATCATGAACTCTCTCCTCCATCCCCACCCCCTTTCCGATCCCCCCCCCACTTTTTTTCCAATAGTTTATATAGATTTTTCTTTTCCCACCTATTTCCATTATTTTTAAATGTATTTCCATCCATTGTCTTGTCTCTACCTTTTAGCCTATTTCGATCCCTTCCCCCACCCCACCCCCACTAGGGCTATCTGTACCTTGCTTGTCCTTTCTACCCTTAATTAACACATTCCTTCGATAATACCACCACCTTCAACACCTCTTTGTCCTTTTGCCTGTGACATCTTTTGGTTATCTCCACCTATCACTGGCCTCTATCCAGCTCTACTTGTCCCACCCCCCCCTTAAACCAGCTTATATTTCACCTCTTTTCTATTTTTACTTAGTTCTGATGAAGGGTCATATGGACTCGAAACGTTAACTGTGTTCCTCTCCGCAGATGCTGCCAGACCTGCTGAGTTTTTCCAGATATTTTGTTTTTGTTATGAATTGTACTTCATTGTATTCCCTTTAGTTTCCCATCAAACAAACCTATAGCCTCTCTAAGATTGCAGCTTGAAATTAAATGAGAATGTAGATTTGTCTCATTGACCCAATGTGCCTGAACTAAGACAACCTTGAACACAGGCCATGTAACAGCGAAGTAGCAGAAGCAATTGCTCTGCCTTGATTAAACCCAGATTCCTTGATGCTCCACAGCTTCCTAATGGCCCTTGGGATCCTGTCATTCAAAATTAAGTTTGAGAAGCCACATGCGTAATAAGTGCCCATTTGCCTTCAGGTCTATCTGGCATCAACTCAACTCCAGATCTCACAGCAAAGATGGCAGCAGATGGTATCCCTCATAATGAATTATTAAAATATTGCGTTTTACACTGAGAGAGCACAGATGGCCGACAGTCCTGTTATATATACACACACATAAGCACGTGCAGGAACACACACACATACATACACACACACACACGCAGTCAGTGCTGGGACACACAGTCCTGTTACACACACACAGTCCTGTTACACACACACAGTCCTGTTACACACACACAGTCCTGTTACACACACAGTCAGTGCTGGGACACTCAGTCCTGTTACACACACACAATCCTGTTACACACACACAGTCCTGTTACACACACAGTCAATGCAGGGACACTCAGTCCTGTTACACACACACAGTCCTGTTACACACACAGTCAATGCAGGGACACTCAGTCCTGTTACACACACACAGTCCTGTTACACACACAGTCAATGCAGGGATACTCAGTCCTGGTACACACACATAGTCCTGTTACACACACAGTCAGTGCTGGGACACTCAGTCCTGTTACACACACACAGTCCTGTTACACACACAGTCAATGCAGGGACATTCAGTCCTGTTACACACACACAGTCCTGTTACACACACAGTCAGTGCTGGGACACTCAGTCCTGTTACACACACACACAGTCCTGTTACACACACACACAGTCAGTGCTGGGACACGCAGTCCTGTTATACACACACAGTCAGTGCTGGGACACTCAGTCCTGTCACACACACACAGTCAGCGTTACGTGAGGGAAAGTGATTGACAAACTAGATCTTGTGTCGCCTGAGTGCTCACATGCCACTTGCAATATGAAATCAGTCCCCTTGAGTGATAACCAATTAGCACTTCATGATTAAATGAGTATAAGTGCGTATCTTTCATTTAGCAAGACAGTGCTGCTAATTTAATTATCCTAGGTGCTCTGGTTAACAGCGTCTCTCTGAGCTTGCAAACAGGCCTGGTTTGGGAAGATGTTTAAGGCTCTCTGCCTGGAAACTGGCCCATCTCCACCTACATGAATTTGGAAAGCACTGTCTCAACACTCCCCCTCCCCCTCCTTAGTTCTCCTTCTTGCCCCAAACTCCCTCTCGCTCTATTTACCAACCCTCACTAGGGTCCAATTAGATGGTTCCAACCTGCTCCCTTGACCCCGTGTTGGCCTTGATCAACAACGCCCTACAGAAACGGGAAAATCCTGCTGGTTTACTCGACAACTTTCCTGTCCTGATTCATACGTTTGCACAGAATATACGGCATAGAAACAGGCCATTCGACCCAACCAGTCCATGCTGGCATTCATGCTCCACTTGAGCCTCCTCCCATCTTTCCTCATCTAAATCTGCCATCGTAACCCTCGATCCCCTTCTCCCTCATCTCCTTGTCTAGTTTCCCCTTAAATGTATCTATACTGTTCGCTTCAACCACATCCTGTGGCAGCGAGTTCTACATTCTCACCCACTCTCTGGGTGAAGAAGTTTCTTTTGAATTCTCGATTGGATTTCCTGGTGACTATCTTATATTGCCGGTCTCTCGTTCTGCTCTTCCCCACAAGAGCAAACATTTTCTCTGTTTCCACTCGATCAAAACCTTTCAGAATTTTATAGACCTCGATTAGGTCACCCCTCAGCCCTCTTTTTTCCAGAGAGAAGAGACCCCAGCCTGTTAATCCTTTCCTGATACGTATACCCACACATTTCTGGGATCATGCTTGTGAATCTCCTCTGCACCCTCCCCGGTGCCTCTATATCCTATTTATAACAAGGCAACCGGAATTAAACACTGTACTCTAAGTGCGGTCTAACCCAGGTTCAATTTAGATTCAGCAAAACCTCCCTACTTTTCAATTCTATCCCTCTAGAAATAAACCCCAGTGTTTGGTTTGTTTTTTTTCAAGGTCTTGCCAGCCTGTGGCACAACATTTAGTTTATAGGTGGTCAACACAACAACTTTAGTGGTCAAATCTGATCCAATCATTCTACCTCTGTGAGTTGGCGTGACTTTTAAGTGACACCCCCTAACTGGCACACTAAACACCCACTGGAAGCAGCGGCTGCTGATGGGATTGAGTCCTGATGTAGCAGGCTCCAGGCTCAAATCCCAGCATTAAAATGACTCACTCCCAACCTGATTCCTTCTCCTTACCCATCACATGGCAACTAGCAAGAATATATTTATTTAAAGGAGCCACACCATCTGGGATTCACTACTTGCAAGCCAAGAAACTCCTCCTGTAGCATAAACAGGCCCTGCCAGAAGATTCCAACATGAGGGGGAAAGACAGGGGGAAGATCGACTTCGCTTCAGTTTGAAGAGAGGGACTGAGACCCGAAAGCAGAGTCTTCTCACTGCAGCCTTGCGAAGAGCTCAGTTGCTTTTTCAGTTTCAATAAACAAGGTTAGAATAGTCAGTTTCTAATCACTGCCCCCAGAGCCTCTGTGTTTCACTCATATCTCCTGTCCTAAAATTATATCTCGTGCTGCACAACTGTACAGAGTCAGTGTTTATTCAGCAGGGTAAGGATTACTCTGTGTAACTGTACAGAGTCACTGTTTATTCAGCAGGGTAAGGATTACTCTGTGTAACTGTACAGAGTCACTGTTTATTCAGGGTAAGGATTACTCTGTGTAACTGTACAGAGTCACTGTTTATTCAGGGTAAGGATTACTCTGTGTAACTGTACAGAGTCATTGTTTATTCAGCAGGGTAAGGATTACTCTGTGTAACTGTACAGAGCCACTGTTTATTCAGCAGGGTAAGGATTACTCTGTGTAACTGTACAGAGTCAGTGTTTATTCAGGGTAAGGATTACTCTGTGTAACTGTACAGAGTCATTGTTTATTCAGCAGGGTAAGGATTACTCTGTGTAACTGTACAGAGTCACTGTTTATTCAGCAGGGTAAGGATTAGTCACTGTGTAACTGTACAGAGTCAGTGTTTATTCAGCAGGGTAAGGATTACTCTGTGTAACTGTACAGAGTCACTGTTTATTCAGCAGGGTAAGGATTACTCTGTGTAACTGTACAGAGTCACTGTTTATTCAGGGTAAGGATTACTCTGTGTAACTGTACAGAGTCATTGTTTATTCAGGGTAAGGATTACTCTGTGTAACTGTACAGAGTCAGTGTTTATTCAGGGTAAGGATTACTCTGTGTAACTGTACAGAGTCATTGTTTATTCAGGGTAAGGATTACTCTGTGTAACTGTACAGAGTCACTGTTTATTCAGCAGGGTAAGGATTACTCTGTGTAACTGTACAGAGTCACTGTTTATTCAGGGTAAGGATTACTCTGTGTAACTGTACAGAGTCACTGTTTATTTAGCAGGGTAAGGATTAGTCACTGTGCAACTGTACAGAGTCACTGTTCATTCAGCAGGGTAAGGATTAGTCACTGTGTAACTGTACAGAGTCACTGTTTATTCAGCAGGGTAAGGATTATTCACCGCGTAACTGTACAGAGTCTCTGTTCATTCAGCAGGGTAAGGATTATTCACTGTGTAACTGTACAGAGTCTCTGTTCATTCAGCAGGGTAAGGATTATTCACTGTATAGCTGTACAGAGTCTCTGTTCATTCAGCAGGGTAAGGATTATTCACTGTATAACTGTACAGAGTCTCTGTTCATTCAGCAGGGTAAGGATTATTCACTGTGTAACTGTACAGAGTCAGTGTTTATTTAGCAGGGTAAGGATTATTCACTGTATAACTGTACAGAGTCAGTGTTCATTCAGCAGGGTAAGGATTAGTCACTGTGTAAGTCTGGAGCCGCAGTTTATTCATCAGGGTAATGAAATACCTTGCCAAGCAAGGACTGCAGAGTGGAATAATCGCATAATGAATCCGTATTCTGCTCACTGACCCATTTGAGACACCTGATGGCCAGTTGCATCATTTCCCGGTGGGGAGGAGGAGATGACTGTGCCTGAGCAGCATTTGCTGGTCTGGGGGTGCTGGCCAGTGTGGAAGGTTTGTGGGGTAGCGAGGGAGCTGGCGTGTTGCGGTGCTGGTGAAGATGTCAGCACTTAGAGATCTGGCTGGAGTGAATGCCAAACGGCATCTGGTGGTTTGCCATCGTTCAGCTTTCTCGGGCTGTGTTTCTCACCCCTCCCCTTCCTAATGGTGCCAGTTCCTTCCTGGATTTACGATTACACAGCTACTGGACAATCTCCGATTCCAGATTGCCCACTATTCATTTCTCCCCGGGGTGAGTTCCGGCCTTGCCTGTTCACAGGGTATTATAGAAAGGACTTGCATTTATATTGCACCCTTTCAAGTTTTTTGAAGTGTAGTCACTGTTTCAACAGAGGAAATGCAGCATCCAATTTCTGCACAGCAAGATCCCACAAACAGCAAGGTGATAGCCAGGATACCCGTGTTTTTTCAGGTGTTGGATGAGGGAAGGACTCTTCTGCTCTTTTTCGAATGGTCCCATGGGAATGTTTTACATGTACCTTTCACAGTTTGAGGTCTCATCCAAAAGGCAGCTCCACTGACAGTGCTGCATGCCCCCGGTACTGCACGAATAAGTTGGTCTTGATTTCGTGCTTAGATCTTACGTGGAACTTGAGGTGAGAATGCCACCCACTGACATTGGTTGGTTTGCATGGGAGATTCCTGCTCTTGTCCTCTTACAATGTTCACATGTGTGTGTTCAGTAGGGTTGCCAGACAATGTCCAGAACTGATCATTCCTATCCTAAGTCCAGGGACCCTGACTCTTAGTTAACTTAACAGAGCCTGAAGAGTGAGGCCTGCTACATGCCTTGTTACTGACTGAGAGGTTGATGGACTCTCATTCCTCTTGAGGCAGCTTTTAACTGTTCTAATGCCAGACCCTAAGCCAGAAGTGTCCAAACGCACTTTGATAAGCACTATTGACCTCTGAGAGGTTAGGGTTGCTAACCGTCATAGATGTTTTTTATGAATTCATTCATGGGATGTGGAAGTTGCTGGCTGGGCCAGCATTTATTGCCCATCCCTAATTGCCCCTTGAGAAGGTGGTGGTGAGCTGCCTTCTTGAACCGCTGCAGTCCATGTGGTGTAGGTACACCCACAGTGCTGTTAGGGAGGGAGTTCCAGGATTTTGACCCAGCGACAGTGAAGGAACGGCGATATATTTCCAAGTCAGGATGGTGAGTGACTTGGAGGGGAACTTCCGGGTGGTGGTGTTCCCATGTGTCTGCTGCCCTTGTCCTTCTAGATGGTAGCGGTCGTGGGTTTGGAAGGTGCTGTCTAAGGAGCCTTGGTGAATTCCTGCAGTGCATCTTGTAGATGGTACACACACTGCTGCTACTGTGTGTCAGTGGTGGAGGGAGTGAATGTTTGTGGATGTGGTGCCAATCAAGCGGGGCTGCTTTGTCCTGGATGGTGTTGAGCTCCTTGAGTGTTGTGGGAGCTGCACTCATCCAGGCAAGTGGGGAGTATTCCATCACACTCCTGACTTGTGCCTTGTAGATGGTGGACAGTCTTTGGAGAGTCAGGAGGTGAGTTACTCACCTCAGGATTCCCAGCCTCTGACCTGCTCTTGTAACCACAGTATGGAAAGGCAGGGCGCAGTGAAGATTGACATGTCAGTTGCACCAGTGATGGGAGTGTGGGGACCCGGTGGTTGGAGTTACAAGGCCACAAGGTGTAGCCTCCAGGAACACATCTGACCAGAGTTGGCAAGCCCGGTTTATATAAAGCTTGAATCCCTTTTTCTGGATATCTTATGAGATCCTGGGATTTGACAGCGATGAAGGAATGCCCTTTCAAAACCCCTTGGACAGAAGCAGCAGGTACCAGAAAAGAGCAAACAGTTACCTCATTGCTAAGGGTCTGGTTTCCAAGGCCTGTGGTCCATGGCCTACAGCTTGGACAGGCCTGAATGATGCACTGGGAAGTTGCAGCCAGTTTGGGCCCCGGGGCAGAATTTTACAGCCTCCGTGGTAGTTGGAGCCAAGGGGATTGGTGTTAAAACGCAGGGAGCCTGTTGGATGGTTCCTCAGTGCAATCCCACCATGGGGGTGGGGGTTGGGGGGGGATGTTTTCCAGCGATGGGCAGGACTAGAGTTTGGCTGCCCCACCCCTACCCCACCCACAGAGACAGGAAACCAATTTGCCTTAATTAAGACCCCAATTAGGCTCCATTTTCACAGTTGACAGCATTTTGCCCCCACCCACCCACCCTCCACAAGAATGGGGGTAGCCCATGCCCTGCAGCATCGCTGGGTGGAAGGGGTTTGGGGTATGATTGGTGCCGGAGGATCCATGCCCTATTGAGGGGCCTGCGGGTAGGAAAGGCAGAACCTGCCCCGCCAATGATGCCCCCTGAAAGGATCTCCCCTCCGATCGGCGGGGCTCTTCCACTCTCAGGAAGCCCAGCCCCAAGTATCAGCCACGACTCAGTGCCCAGCACTCTTTCCTGTTACAATATTGCGGGTTCTAGTCCCGCTCTTGGACCTTGGGCTCCAAGTCTAGCCTGCAGTACCGAGGGTGTGCTCACACTGCCAGCAGTGCCGTCTCTCGGGTGAGAGGCTAAACCAAGGCCCTGCCTACCTTTCTCGGGTGGATATCAAAGATTCCATGGCCCTATTTTGAAGACGAGCGGGAGAGCTTTCCCTGGTGTCCAGGGACCAATATTTATCCCTCATCCAACATCATTATCACATTCCCGTTTGTGGGATCTTGCTGTGCATAAAATTGGCCGCTGCATCTCCTAGATTACAACCATAAAAGAAAGCACTTCCTTGACTGTAAAGTGATTTAGAGGCCTTGAGGTTGTGAAATGCGCTTCATAGATGTAAATACATTATTGTTGTTTAGCAGGGCCTTCTCTCTCTGCCTGCGAGGACTCTGGGAAACCATTAATGTTCATGTTTTCTTTGCTCTTGGCTGGCAACCATTCATATACATGCCACGTACTGTGTTGTTCCTGACTAACATATCCAATTAAATGTTGGGAAGACTGAAGCCATTGTTTTTAATCTCTGCTCCAAACTCTTGTTCCCTAGCTACCAA
Source organism: Carcharodon carcharias (assembly GCF_017639515.1). Classification (NCBI taxonomy): domain Eukaryota; kingdom Metazoa; phylum Chordata; class Chondrichthyes; order Lamniformes; family Lamnidae; genus Carcharodon; species Carcharodon carcharias. Next base: position 15,800,492 of record NC_054500.1, read on the forward strand.
CTCCATCCCTCTCCCTGGCAACAGTCTGAGATTATAAGCCAGTCTGTTCACAACCTCAGTGTCACATTTGATCCGGAGGTAAGCTTCTGACCGCGTAGTCATGCCATCAAGAAGACTGCCTGTTCCAACCTCAGTCACCTGGCTTTGACCCCATCTCAGCTTATCTGCTGCTGAAACCCTCATTCATGCCTTTGTTATCTCTAGACTCAATTATTCCAACACGCTCCTGGCTGAAGTCCCACATTCTACCCTCAGCAAACTCGAGGTCATCCAGAACTCTGCTGCCTGTGTCTTAACTCATGCCAAGTCCTGTTCCCCCATTACCCAGAAGGAAAACACGGTTAAAAACTGGGAAATCAGGATACTGGTCTGAACTGGTCTTGTACACCTTAAAATGGAGCGCCAGTAAAAACCGGGAAATAAAAGTACTGGTTCAAACTGTTTTTCCTTCTGGTGACCCCTCTGTGCTCAATGGCCGACATTGGCTCCTGGTCTTGATTTTACGATCCTTCCTCCTTGTTTTCGAATCCCTCCATGGCCTCACCACCAACCCCCTCCCTATCTCTGTAACCTCTTGCAGCCCCACAACCCTCCGAGGTAGCTACACTCCTATAATTCTGGCCTCTTGTGCATTCTCGATCTTAATCGCTCCGCCATTGGCGGACGTGCCTTCAGCTGCCTGGGCCCCAATCTCTTGAACTCCCTCCCTAAACCTCTCTGCCTCTCTACCTCGTTTTCCTCCTTTAAGACACTCCTTAAAACCTACCCCTTTGTCCAAACTATTTGGTCATCTGACCTGATACCTCATTATGTGGCTTGGTGCCATTATTTATTATGCTCCTTGGAATGTTTTATCACGTTATAAGTTGCTATGTAAATCTAAGCCCTTGTTGTTGTTCATGCCTGGACTCTGGATGGCAGCTCTCTGATATTTCGGCCACACCGCCATTGGCTGTTATCTGGCCAGCCCCTCTCCCATCGCTGAGCTTGCATGTTCCTTCCTGTGGCACATTCAGACATGCCACACTGTGAGGCCAAGGAGCTCAGGAGCCAGCATGCCACACATATCTGACATTCCTCACACGCAGCAAACTGCAGACCACCCTCCCCTGATCAGCCCAGGCGAGGGGAAGACATCCGAGTGTGTGGCTTGTTGGGCGGGTAGCTGCGATGCCAATCTGCTCACGGAATGTCACTGCCAGCCAACCCTTAACGTGGGCACCTTCGTCCCGATTCACAGCTCCCCACACCGCAAGGCAGGGATTTGCGCACTGGTTGAATGCAGCATTCTGTGAACTGCAACAAATTTCACCGAGTGTGGCTAAAAACAAGACATTCTGTCAAAGCTTCTCATCTTGCACTCATCAGGACAATCGCAAGAATACCCAATGTCAGGGGGAGCAACAACTTTACACTGTGTGAGAAGAGAGCATTGATTGCATTTAGGTAGTGCCTTTTTTATTCTTTCATCGGATGTGAGTGTCACTGGCAAGACCAGCACTTGTTGCCCATCCCCCCCACCAATGACCCTAATCAAGAGAAGTGTCCGAAGGCTTCTCCGGTGTGCGATCAAATAAAATTTGACTCCAAGCCACATAAGGAGATGTTAGGGAAGGTGGCCTAAAGCTTGGTCCACAGGGACTGTCTTAAAGGGACAGAGAGAGGCAGAGAGGCTTAAGGGAGGGGATTCCAGAATGTTTTGGTCCCAGGAGGCTGGAGGCACAGATGCCAGTGGCGTGGCGATTAAAATCGGGACAGCACAAGAGCCCGGAACTGGAGGCTGGCACAGATCTCAGAGGGTTGTAGGGCTGGAGGATACGACAGAGATAGAGTGGGGTGGGTTGGGGGTGGTGGGTGGGGGTGGGGGTGGGAGGTGGGCGGGGTGAGGCCACGGAGGGATTTCAAAACAAGGACGAGCATTTTAAAATGGCAGCGTTGGTGGCTCGGGAGCCAATGTCGGTCAGCGAGCACGGGCTGGGGTGAGAGCTGAGCAGGACTTGGCGCCAGTTAGGGTTGGGGTGGCCAGGGTTAGGGTTAGGGTTCGAAGCCTATACGAAGCTGAGATGAGTTTTGAGAAGGTTTTCGAGGAAAAGTGGGAAATAACTTGCATTTATTTAGCGACTTTCACATTCTCGGGGCATCCATTACCGCATTATGCTACTCGGTTACTTTTGCTGTGTTGTACGGTTAACTAATATGGCTGCCAATTTATGCACAGCAAGCTCCCACAAACAGCAATGAGATCACTGAGAAGTTAGATCCTCTCCTGACTTAGTCAAGGAGTGACACAGCAGCCTGGTGTCCTTGGATAGGGAGGGGATGGACCAGACAGGATTCCTGCTCCTCATTGCTATCCAGTGAATGCCCCATCCTCCAAACCCCATTGGCAATGTTGCATCTGTTAGTTTTGGGGTCAGGATTTAGCTCAGCTATGAAGCCTCCATCCCTGCCCTCCACAACAGCCCAGTGGCCTCTTGATATTTTCTCATCCCTGTTTTCAAATCCCTCCATGGACTCACCCCCTCCATGTTCTACAACTTCCTTGTCCTCCTCCCCTTCCTGATCCTCCGCCCCTCCAATTCTGGTCTCTCACGCATCCTCAATTTTAATCCCTCCACCATTGGCGGCCATGCCTTCAGCAGCCTCATCCATATGCTATGGAACCTCTTCTCTTAACCTCTCTGTCTCTCTCTCTCTCTATCTCTCTCTCTCTCTCCTCCTACAAGATGCTCCTTAAAACCTACTGACTTGGTCACCCATCCTAATATCTCCTTATGTGGCTCAGTGTCAAATTTTGTCTGACTATTTTTCTGTGACTGGCCTTTGAGCTGTTTTACCATGTGAAAGGCACCATATAAATGCAAGTTGTTGCTCTTGTCTAGTTTTGGATTTGAAGAGTGTTTAGATGAGAGGCAGGAGCTGCAAGGATTGGGGGGGAGGAGAAAGACAGTTTAGAACGATGGTTCTTTGAATCTTGCTGAAAATTGAGACATGTTGCTGAAGCTTTTTGTCTTGCAGTCACCGGGACAAATGCAAGAATGCCATATTTCAAACGATCACAACAATTTATACTACAGGAGAAAAGAGTGCTGATTCATTAGCAAGTCGACACTGGCTGAGGTGTTGCCATGGAGAAAGCATTGGGTAACTATAGCTTCCCCAAGCTCCCGGGTAATTCAAAAATGGTGCAAGCCTTGAACATATTCCTTTTGTTTGCAGAGAGTGGCTTCCATCATATAAATCGATGTCACTTTGAGCGAGTGTAAATGACTCACGTTACAAGCTTAGCTGATTATCTCAGTTTGGTTGTTAGTGTAGCTATTAGTGCACTCAGGCTTGTTCAGCAAGTGTTGCCCAATCATGGGGATCTTGGGTATCCTATAGTTCCCCGTTGCTTTCTCCATGGCAACATCTTGGCCAATCAGAGTGGACTTGTCAACCAATCAGCACCCTTTTCTCCTGCAGCATAGATTGTTGTGATTGCTTGAAATTTGGCATTCTTGTGTTTGTCCTGATGAGTGCAGGATGAAACACTTCGAGGAGGTGCTTCCCTTTTCAACAAGATTCAAGTTCCGTTCTACCAAACGATTCACTGACCCTCCTAGAGGACAAGCTGGTTACGTCTGGAATGCATGTGTTAAAAGGTTCCTCCCAATGTAATTTGGCTTGCAAAATGGCCAGGAAAGAGTTAACAAGAAGCTTCAGGATCTGATGGGTTTATTCCATCACATGAACCATGCCTGAAAAAGTGATGAAAAAGGTAAATTGGAAATATTTAACTGGTTGACATCACTCTCTTATTCTCTGCCAACCCGGCTTCACATGACCTTCCAGGATATTACAGACTGGAATGGATCACTTTTTGCACATTACATGGGCTGTAAATTTACTAAATTATGCATCAGCTTTGTCTGATTGAAAAGCAAACGTTAGCTTTTATACAGTCACTGTACAATTTATAGGTTCTGCTAAAACTCTTAAAGGGACAGTTTGCTGCTGAGAATTCAGCTGTTCTCGAGACTTCTCCAGTAGGTCTCTGACATTCTCGGGCCTCCTATATATGTCAGGTTAATTGTTATTGTGGTTCTCCTGTACTCTAAGTCTCACTGGGGGGCAGTTCCATTGGGTAATGGGTGCTCTCACATCCACAGACATGGACACCCAGCACAAACATGGACACGCCCACATACATGAACATGCCAACACACACACACACATGGACATACAACACACACATGATACACCCACATACGTGGACACGCACACAGACATAACACACACATGGACACAGCCACATACATGTACATACCCACCTACATGGATGCACAACACATGCATGGACACCCAACGTTGCCATGGACACACCGACATACATGGGCACACCCACATACATTGCTGTTCCTTCACTGTCGCTGGGTCAAAATCCTGGGACTCCCTCCCTAACAGCAGTGTGGGTGTACCTACACCACATGGACTACAGCAGCTCAAGAAGGTGACTCACCCCCACCTCCTCAAGGGCAACTAGGGGTGGGCAATAAATGCTGCCTAGTCAATGACTCCCACATCTTGTAAATAAATAAAAAACCATACATGGACACCCAACATGCACATGGACACACCCACATACATGAACATGCCCACACACACATGGAGACACAGCAGGCACATGGAGGCACAACACGCAGATAGATACACCCACATACATGTACACTTCCAGATACATGGACACACAACATACATGTACATGGGCACACCCACAGCGAAACACCGCAACAATATTCATTGGATCATGAGCAAGAACCTGGGCCTATCTGCCATTAGTCAGCAAGGTTTTGCTCTCTGGTCATTGGGCTAATACCCAATGACTCTCACTGGTGTGCATGTGTTGTTGGGGTGGGGAGATGTGAGCAGAAGATGGTGATAATATAATACTGGTACTCAGTGTTTGACTCATGCACATGGAGAACAATCACAACAAGTGAAGCACTGGGGAAATTTCTTGGTTCCAGGATTGTATCCCACCAAGATGAGGAGGATTAAGAAGGAAATTGAATCCTGTGATGTTGTCCCACAAGAAGAGATTGAGCGGCCTTTTCTCACTGGAGTTTAAAAGAATGAGATTAGAGATGAAAAGTATGGAATTGTTAAGAGGGTTTGACGGGGTTGATGCTGAGAGGCTGTCATCCCTGGCTGGAGAGTCTGGAGTTAGGGGTCACAGTCTCAGGAGAAGGGGTTGGCCATTTTGGGCTGAGATGGGGAGAAATTAATTCATGCAGAGCATTGTGAATCTTTGGAATTCTCTACCCCAGAGAGCTGTAGATGCTCAGTCGTTGAGTGTACTCAAGACTGAAGGCCATAGAGTTTTGAACACGAGGGGGAATGAAGGGAGAACGAGTGGGGCGGGAATGTGGTGTTGAGGCCAAAGATCAGCCATGATCTTGTTGAAAGGCCGAACAGGATCGAGGGGCCAAGTGGCCTGCTCCAGTTCCTGTTTCTTACATACTAAACCGGTGAGGTGATCTTCCCACCGCCAGAGACACCAAGATATCTGCCCATCACGTAAAGTGGCAACGCTTAGAATCTTGGACAATAACAGGCTCCCTCCTCGTGCCAGGAACCTGCCGTTTAGTCCCACGCACTCGAGAGAAGGATCTGCTCAGTGATGTCTGCTTCCTTGGCAGAAATAGAAAAAGTAGAAAAATAAAAGCTACCGTGTAATTACACATCCCTCAAAAGGTCACACTGCATGAAATTATATTCAATTCAAACGGTGACGCCCCAACATGCTGGGAAATTAGATGTTGTTCTGTTTCTTACAGGAGATAAAATGATAATTTGTTTTTGGGAAGGAATGGAAATGTTCCCAGAGTGAGTCTGTGGAGTGGCAAATGGCTGATCACATCTCTGTGCTCAAAGCAAGACACTCCCCAGACTAACTCGCATCGTACCCCACCCACCGACCCTGGGAACTTCACACCACTGAACTGCCCTCGGCCTTGTCTTAGAGGATAGCATTCGTAGCCCTGGCTCCAGAATGTCCTGGGTTCAGGCCCCACTCAGGACTAAGACTTAGAAAGCTTCCTGCATCCAGGCAGGCGCAGGAGGCCAATGGCACACAGCTTTCTGTCTGTTTTCCGAAACTCGTGTCACCTGGAGCAGACCGCTCGCTAGCGTAAAGCCAGAGGCTATAGCCTGAGGGAGGCCGACAAGAGATCACCGGGATTGGCGAGCCTATAGGTAACAAAGGCAAGGGGTTGGGGTCCAGCCACAGACGGGCTGAGGCAAGGCTGAAGAAGGGCCAAGATTAGATAGGTGGGAACAGGCAAGTCTTGTTGATGGAAAGGATGGGGTGGGGGTGGGGTCAGTAGCTCAGCTCAGGGTCAAAGTTCTAAACAGTCTAGGACAGCCTCAGACAGTGTCCACTTTTCCAATTGTGACCTGTCCACCAAGAAATACGGAAAGGAAGGCCAGTCATTGTAATGTCAGGAAGGCAGTCAATTTGCGCACAGCAAGCTCCCACAAATAAGCAACGACCAGATAATCTGTTTTGCTTTAGTGATGTTGGTTGAGGGATAAAAATTGACTGGGGAGAACTCCCTGGCTGTTAGCAATGGCCCAGTGGGATCCTACACATCCACCTGAGCAGACAGATGTGCTTCGGCTTGAGATCCCATTGAAAAGACAGCTCCTGCTCTGGGAGTGTCAGCCTAGATTATGCACTCAAGACTCTGGCTTGAAAATTCAAATCTTACCCTTCTGACTTAGAGGTGAGATTGACAACTTAAATGAATGCTTTATCAGGGCGCTGAGACTCTTGCGAGACTGGGTACCTTGATGGATTGGAGCCTTGTGGAAGGGAGCTGAGGTGTGGGGCTGTGGAAGGTGTATCAGGGTGGGTCAAAGGGGTCGGGGAGACTGTGTTGGGAGCGTACTCTCAGCAATGGTGTAAAACAAGTTGGCCATTTTCATCGTGATGGTTTTAGGGAGGAGTTGGAACTTAATTCTTGTTGAAAAGAGGGCCGTCTTGCTGAAGCTTTTCATCTTGCACTCATCAGGACAAATGCAAGAATGTCAAATTTCAAACCATCACAACAATTTATACTACAGGAGAAAAAGGGATATCATTGAGCTCATAACCTGGCTCATTTACACTTGGTAGAAGTGACATAAATTCACACGCAGGGACCTGTTCTCTGCAAACAAAAGGAATATGTTCAAGCCTTGCATCTTTTTTGAATTACCCAGGAGCTTGGGGAGCCTATAGCTCCCCGTTGCTTTCTTCACGGCAACACCTCAGCCAATCAGGGTCAATTTGCCAACCAATCAGCACCCTTTTCTCCTGTAGTGTAAATTGTTGTGATCATTTGAAATTTGGCATTCTTGTGTTTGTCCAGATGAGTGCAAGATGAAAAACCTCTCAGCAATGTTCAAGTTCTGTACTGCCAAGTGACTGTTGGAGTTTACTGACTTTTGGCTCAATATCATTTTCTTAAAATCCAGTTGCCGTGGCAACAATAAGATTGCTTCATCAATCGCCTTCAACAAAACCACTGCCCGACTTGGCTGTGAGTGCACATTAGGGTGAATGGTTACGCCACCTTAGGAGTGAGGCTCTAAAAGGCATGTAGGCCTTGAGTGAACCTGTCAGAGGTCTCCATGGAGACCCAGCTGCCAAAAGAAGGACACAGATATCAGAAACCATCTGAATTAAGCAACACGTTAATAATAATTCATTGGTAACCAGAGGAGGAGACAGACTTAAATAAATTAAAGAATCAGATTGGGGAGATGAAGAGAGTTGAGTTGGGATGATCTGGAATGCGTCACATTAGCAGGGTGCTGGAAGCAGATTCAATAGTAACTTTCATTCTAATGTCACCACAGAATCAGGCCATTTGGCCTGACTAGTCTGTGCTGGTGTTTATGCTCCACACAAACCTCCTCTCACCTCTCTTTAGCAGCATATCCTTTCACTCCTTTCTCCCTCATGTGTTCATCTTCACTGGCTGCTCTCCTCAAGAGTGTCACTCACCTCCCATTCCCCTCCCCAGCTGTGCCAGTGTCACCCCGGGCACAAATTGACTACCTTGCCGGCCTGCATTGCAATAATGGCTACGCTCAGAGGGGGATTGATCAACTGTGAGACAGAGAAGGGCCGCAAAGGAAGGAACTTGCATTTCTGTGGCACCTGTCACATCTTCAGGAAGCCCCAAAACATTTTACATCCAGTGAAGTACTTCCTGAGGTATTGTCACTGTTGCATTGGGAACACAGCCAATTTGAGCACAGCAAGCTCCCACAAACAGCTGTGTGATAACGACCAGATAATCTGTTTCAGTGATGTTGGCTGAGGGTTAAACATTGGCCAGGACGCCTTGGGATGTGCTAAGGATGTGGAAAGTGCTACATAAATGCAGGTTCCTTCTTTCACAATTGGGTTGGCACTGTCCGGAAGAGGTGCCTGTAACAGACCAATAGGCAAGTCAGGGTGGACTTGGATCAATGAGGGGGGGCACTTGATGGGCAGGCAGATAAATCCACAAGGGAATTCAGAGTGAGAAGCTGCTATTAGTCCCATGCCAGTCAGAGTCTCCTGCCTCATGAGCTCTCTCTCTCCTCTGACATGTGGTGAAAGCAGGGAAGTGGAACAGGAGGTGCACTTACACATGATGGCCCAGTGGATTTTACCTCTCAACTGTGCCCAGGACTAGAAAAACTTGTCCCAAGTTGCTTTACCCATCCTCCCAGTAAAGTAATCCTGCAGAATTAATTAAATTAATTAATTAATTCAAGACCCTTGAAGGTAGCGGGACAGGTAGATAAAGTGGTTAAGAAGGCATATGGGATACTTGCCTTTATTAGTCTAGGCATTGAGGCATTGAACACAAGAGTAGGGAGGTTATGTTGGAGCTGTATAAAACGCTAGTTAGGCCACAGCTGGAGCACTGTGTTCAGTTCTGGTCGCCACACTATAGGAAGGAAGTGATTGCTCTGGAGAGGGTGCAGAGGAGATTCACCAGGATGTTGCCTGTGCTGGAGCGTTTCAGCTATGAAGAGAGACTGGATAGACTGGGGTTGTTTTCCTTAGAGCAGAGAAGGCTGAGGGGGATCTAATCGAGGTATACAAAATTATGAGGGGCATAGATAGGAAGAAACTTTTTCCGATAGTGGAGGGGTCAATAAACAGGGGGCATAGATTTAAGGTAAAGGCCAGGAGGTTTAGAGGGGATTTTAGGAAATATTTTTTCATCCAGAGGGTGGAGGGTATCTGGAACTCACTGCCTGAGGGGGGTGGTAGAGACAGGAACACTCACCACACTTAAGAAGTATTTGGATGAACATTTGAAATGCCATAGAATACAGAGCTAGGGGCCAAGTGCTGGAAAATGGGATTAGAATAGATAGGGGCTTGATGACTGATGTGGACATGATGGGCCAAAGGGCCTCTTTCTGTGCTGTAAAACTCTATGACTCTAGAATTGTTCATCTCTCTATTCCTCAGTGCTCTGACTCAACAAATATTAATTTAACTCCTTTTTAGCAGTGCTGTTTGACTTGAAATGTACAGTACAAGACAGGAGTGAATCATTCCCTTCTACTGTGCACTGTATGTGTACAGGAGCTGCCACTGAGACACACAGGAGCGGTACCATATTAGACGGAAGTGAATGCTTCCATTTATCTGCTATGTGGCTGATAGAGTTGATCTACAAAGTCATCAGGAAGTGCAGAGCCCATTAGGTACCAGCCTTCATATTGGAGAAGGCAGGGAGAGAGAGAGGGAAAAAGGTAGATAGGGAATGAAAGAGGTGGAGAAGAGGTTCAGGTTCAAGCGAGACAGACAGATGGAGAGGCAGAAAGAGAAAATGACAGAAACGAGATGTGATGAGAGAGACAGATGAGAGTGCAGGAGAGGGACAGATATGAGAAGGAGAGAGAGAGCTATGAATACATGCTCGCAGTGAGATGGACACATAGAGAGAGTGAGGGGCACAGGGAGAGAAGGACAGAGAGAGACAGAGAGAGAGAAAGACAGAGGGAGAGACGGAGGGAGAGACAGTGAAGGGGAGACAGGGAGGGAGACACAGTGAGAGAGAGGAAAAGGGAGAGAGAGAGAAAGACAAAGTGAGGGAGGGGAAGAGAGAAAGAGACAGAGAGACAGAGCAAGAGAGTGGAAACGTGAGTAACACAGAGAGAGGCAGAGGCAGAGAGAGACTGGAGGGTAAGAGAGAGGGACGGGAAGCTAGAGAGAGAGAGCAAGTGAGCGAGAGGTACACACAGGTTTAGATTGAAAGGATTTGCTGTTCAGCCAAGCAATAGTTCAAATGAGTCAGAACTAACAGCCATTTTGAATGAATTATACCTTTGAGAATTTCCAGGCCCATCCCCCACCCCAGCTCACAGAATTTCAGAACCAATTAAACAGGATGCAGGAGCCCAGAGCTCCCAGCAGTCAGGGCACAGCAAGTTAGCCCTGGATGAGAATGTACCTAATGTGGGCTCAGAATCTGCCCTGCTCGACTGCCTGTCCCTCAGTTATTTATACTCTTGAAGAGGGATTTCTAACACACGCCCCCACTCCTCTATTTTCTGCCCTCCTCTCCTCGCTGTTGCCATGACAGCGGTTCCAATGGGGTCACCTCAGTCTCTCATCCGATGGTCACCCTAGAGTCTTGGGAACCACAGGCCCTGTGTTGTTCAGTACAATCTATTGGTTGGCACCTTCAGACTATGTCTGGGTCACTCTGAATCCTGCCGGATGGGATCTCTGGAGGACATTGGCCAATCGCTCCCCTGCCTAAAGGGTGTTGAAGTCGGTGGTCGTGTCCCTTGGTGTCAATCCACACCTCCCCTCCCCCACCCTCCCAACCTTGGCCAACCCAGCAAGAGTCAGCATTGTAACTAGCACCTTCTAAATTTGTTGCTTTGTGCTGAATACAGGCAACTGCATCCCTTAACCTGGTCTGTACATGTACCGGACATTGAGAGACACACGGCTTCTACTGGGCCAGACAGGAGTGAGTCATTCACTTTTACCCGCTGTGTGCTGCACAAGAGCAGGCTGGGAATGCTGCAGCGAGTAACTCACCTCCTGACTCCCCAAAGCCTGTCCACCATCTATAAGGCAAAAGTCAGGAGTGTGATGGTGATACTCTCAAATTGCCTGGATGAGTGCAGCTCCCACAACACTCAAGAAGCTCGACACCATCCAGGACAAAGCAGCCCCGCTTGATTGGCACCACATCGACAAACATTCACTCCCACCACCAAAGTAGCACAGTAGCAGCAGTGTGTGTACCATCGACAAGATGCACTGCAGCAACTCACCAAGGCTCCTCAGACAGCACCTTCCAAACCCACACCCTCTACCAGCTAGAAGCAGACACATGGGAACACCACCACCTGCAAGTTCCCCTCCAAGTCACTCACCATCCTGACTTGGGAATATATCAGTCGTTCCTTCACTGTCGCTGGGTCAAAATCCTGGAACTCCCTCCCTAACAGCACTGTGGGTGTACCTACACCACATGGACTGCAGTGGCTCAAGAAGGCAGCTCACCCACCACCTTCTCAAGGGGCATTTAGAGATGGGCAATAAATGTTGGACCAGCCAGCGACACCCACATCCATGAAAGAAATTTTAAAAAATGAATGGGTCTTTGATGAAATCACATCTGCAGTATTTGGTCTCTATCCCTAAGGATATTTGCCTTCGAGGCAATACAATTACTCGATTGGTCCCTGGGATGAGGGGTTTGTCCAATGATGAGAGGCTGAGTAAATTGGGTCTATACTCGCTGGAGTTTAGAAGAATGAGAGGCGATCTCATTGAGGCAAAGAAGATTCTGAAAAGCTTGACAGGGTAGACACTGAGAGGTTGTTTCCCCCTGGCTGGGGAATCTGGAACACGGGGGCACAATCTCAGGATAAGGGGGCCGGTCATTTAGGACTGAGCTGAGGGGAAGTTTCCTCACTCAGAGGGTTGTGAATCTTCGGAATTCTCCACCCCAGAGAGCCGCGGATGCCCCATCGTTGAATATTTAAGCCTGGGATAGACCGATTTTTGGTCTCTCTGGGAACTAAGGGATATGGGGAGCGGGTGGGAAAGTGGATTTGAGACTGAAAGTCAGCCACAATTGTATTGAGTGGAGCAGCAGGTTCGACAGGCCTGGTAGTCCACTCAGGTTCCTAAATCTGACGTTCTTATGTGAGGAACTAAGGTTGAGACACATACAGCTCAGGGAATCCCATTACTGGGGGGCTGGGGGGTGGTGGAGTGATAACGTCACTGGACTAGTAGTCCAGGGGCTCAGCCTAATGCTCTGAGGACATGGTTTCAAATCCCACCTCAGCAGCTAATTGAATTCAATTAATTAAACCTGGAGTTGAAAGCTAGGCTCAGTAATGGCCGATTGTTGTAAAAACCCGTCTGGTTCACTAATGCCGCTTTAGGGAGGGAAATCTGCCACCCTTACCCAGTCTGGCCTACACGTGACTCCAGACCCACAGCAATGTGGTCAGCTCTAAACTGCCCCTCTGAAGTGGCCGAGCAAGCCACTCAGTTCGAGGGCAATTAGGGATGGGGCAACAAACGCCGGCCTTGCCAGCGACGCCCACATCCCAGGAAAGAAAAGATAAGTGAATCGTTCCCTTCTAACCACGGTGCGCTCTGCACATCAAGGAGCTGACGCTGAGACTCACATGAGCCATACTGTATGTGTGTGAACCATTCTCTTCCACCCAGGGTGTACTGCTTCCAAAAAAGCAATGAGTTGCTACAGTGGTCCCAGTATCAGTGTCTGCAGATTGCAAACTTGATTAACTGGATGCTCAGTGTAGTTCCCAGCTGGAAGTAATCTTGTCAGAGTGATTTTCTTCCTCTCTGTTTCCTGATGTAATTAGGTGGCCTATGAAGCTCTGGGGTTGTAGTCAGCCCAGGGCTGTGCCCGAGAAAGTAAACTGGGAGTGATTTTAAACAGCGTGGTCACTTGCACTGAAAGGGAATGACTCCTAATCAGTTACATCAGCAATTAACTGGCGGGCGGAAGATGTAAGTTACACCAGGAGGAGGTTTGAGGATATCTGGCAGTCATGGGTCGCTGGGCCAGCCCCTGAATGAGAGAATTCGGGACGATTCCCAGGCCTGGTGACCAGGTCTGCTGGGGTATGCGTGGGCATCGCTAAATAGGCTCAGTACCCCTTGTGAGGGGGTGGGGGGGGGGCGCGCAAAATTTCCGTTTGGAAAAAGAATGAAGGAAAGGATTTATATAGCGCCTTCCCACAATCTCAGGATGTCCCAAATGCTTCTCAGCCAATGAGGTCCCTTCTGTCATCATTGTTTTAATGTATGAAAGGTGGAGTCAATTTGTGCATAGCAAGCTCCCACAATGGGATAAATGAGCGTTGAAATCTATTTTAATGATGTGGGCTGAGGGGGAAGTTTCAACCAGGACACCGAGGAGGACTCCCCTGCTTCTCTTTAAAATAGTGGGGATCTTTTATGTCCACCCAAGAGCGCATATGGAGCCTTGGTTTAGCGTCTCAGCTGAAAGACGGCTCCTCTGACAGTGCAGCACTCTCCTGGGACTGCAAGTTCAAGAGACCCCTGGGTGCAGGCAGGAGCTCCCCTCCCGGTGTGGGTGAGATTAGCGGGAGAGGTGCGTCCCTTCTCTAAACCCTTTTCAAATAAATAAGTGGCCACAGGTTAAATTCCAGACACCTGAGGCCACGTTGAACATCGGCATGTGTGCGAGGACTCAGCAGGGTAGGTGCCGAGTGGATGTTTCCTCCTGGAAAAGTCTAGAACTCAGGGTCACAGTCTCAGGACAAGGGGTCGGCCATTTGTGGAACTGAGATGAGGAGGAATTTCTTCACTCAGAGGGCAGTGAATCCCGGGAATCCGCTTAGAGCTGCGGGCGCTCAATCGCTGAGCATATACAAGACTGAGATGGATAGATTTTTGGACACTGAGGGATATGGGGATTGGGCAGGCAAGTGGAACTGAAGTCAAAGATCAGTCATGATCTCACTGAAAGGCAAAGCAGCCTCCCTCTCCTGAGAGTGAGTCGGGGGGGGGGCGGTTTTATGACAGTCTAGTCGTTTCACGATGATTATCAATGCGACCAGCTTTTTATTCCAGATTTATTTATGAATTTAATTGAAATTACCCCACCCCACCCCAACTCTTCCCCCCCCACCCCCCCCCCAACTCCACACCCCAGCCCCCCTACCCCCACTGAAGGCTGCCATAGCAGGGTTTGAATTCATGTCTCTAGAGCTCTCAGCTGAGCCTCTGGATTATCAGCCTAGTCACATGACACTTATGCTACCATTCCTCCCGCTCACTGGGTAGTTACCCCTGGCCGTCACGGCCTTGGAGACGGGAAGTGGCCCCTTTTAACGACTCTTGGAAGATGCGATGAGAAAGCCTTGCCTGTGGCGAGTGGAGGGAAGGTCAGCGTGCAGGGGATCTGAGTAACAGGGCAATGCAGGTGATCGGGGCAGGGGTGTGCTGGTGAATCGAGATATCTCAGAAATGCAGGCCATCTGTTTGAGGCACATTCCTGCAGACCCTGAAAGCAACCACTGAAACCTTTTAACCCTATGCTGCATTTATAGACCAGCAAGTGGGGGAGTTGGGAGAGAGGGCACCAGTAAATGAGAAAACTGCAGGGGGGATGGCGGAATCAACAATTTGCCCCCTTCCTCTGAAAAGGAGAAGACCGAGCGGTAGCCTGGTTAAAACCTGTTGTCTTTAAGACTGTCATGCAGTTTGATACGGCAAACACAGTGGAAATGTTTCCATGTTGCTGAGGTCAAAGCTAGGGGTCATTAAAAATAAGACGGTCACTAATAAATCCATTAAGGAATTCAGGAGAATCTTACTTGCCAAGAGTGTGGTGAGAATGTAGAGCTCACTAGCACAAGGAGTGGTCCAAGTGAATAGCAAAGATATATTTAACAGGAAGCTGGATAAACACATGAAGGAGAAAGGAATAGAAAGATGTGCTGGTAGCGGGGGAATGGGTGGGAGGAGACGTGAATGGAACGTAAATACCAGCACAGACCAACTGGGCCAAATGGCCTGGTCCTGTGCTGTAAAATTCTCCGTAGTTCTATGATCTGTTATAATACTTAACACTGCCAACTCATCCATAAAGTTTTCCCTATGTCAGTGGGGGACATTGAACGGGGATTCACATGTGCTCCTATAAATAGGAACAGACTGACACTGTGGCTGTTGGGGTAGGAGGCGTATGTTTGTAACATGTTTCTCTGTAAGTAAAAGCTTATAAGTTCTACCCATCACTGCCTGGCTTTCTGGAATTGAACATTCTCTTTTGTGGTTGATGGTGATTATTGGAATGTTCTACCACAGGCAGCAGTCATCCCTTGGCACCTCTTTGCCTGCAGAGCCCAGAGAATAGCTCAGAGGCTATTTGACCAAGTGAGGCAACACAATCAAGACCAACTCTTCCCTAATCCCAGCATCACTTTCAGGTACTCTTATCCTGAGAAATGTCACTGGATATTGGTGATCTACAGCAGGAATCAGGGTGCTTTTGCTCCCTTCCCTCCCCAAAATTACAGCACTGGCTGAGTGAAACTAATTCTGTGGGCTGTATATGGTGATGCCACTGAGTGGAGATGGTTAAGCAATACCCCTGTCATTTTGCTGGAGAGATCATCGTGCTTTTCTTGTGAGACTTTGCTGTAGTTTTGAACATGAGTTCTGTTTACTGTAATTCTTAGTGACTCTTTCTAAGTAGACCCTGTAGACTGTTTGATACAGTGCACCATTTACATTGACTTTGTTTACTGTTGAGTTTTGCCTTAAATCCTCCCCCGCCTCCAACTGTTGCAGTGGGCCAATAGAAACTGAATTCAGTACAGAGCAGGAATTGAACCTGGGAATCTTTGCGCTTGATCCTTCAGTACAATGCCTGGCAGTGCATCAATCCTTTGAGCCATCAGATGAAGCTGACAATTTTTACGAAACGATGTCACAAAGACCCTGATAGTTAAAGGAAGAAGGACTTGCATTTATATAGCACCTTTCACGACCTCGGCATCTCCCAAGGCGCTTCACAGCCAGTGAAGTGCTTTTTTGAAGCGTAGTCATTGCTGTAAAGTAGGAAACACAGCAGCCAACTTGCGCACAGCAAGCTCCCACAAACAGCAATGTAATAAATGACCAGATAACCTGTTTTTGTGGATGTTGGGGGTCAGTTGAGGGATAAATATTGGCCAGGGCAATGGGGAAGACTTCCCTGCTACTCTTCGAATGGAGTCGTGGGGTCTTTGATACCCACCTGAGAGGGCAGGTGTGGATCCCGGGTTAAAGTCTCAATGAGACAGTGCAGGGTTCCCTCAGCACAAGCAGCATCAGGCCAGATTTTGAGCTCAAGTCCCTGAATTGAACCTATAGCCTCCTGACCCAGCGGTGAGAGCGTGTCCCACCGATCAAAGACTGACGGCTGCGCTAAATATATCGGCTCACCCCTCAACGTAGCACTGAGATCTCGGTATTCCAGACTCCATCTCCAATCTGACTCGAGTTAGCTGCTGGCAGTCAGGGTTGGAGTGGGGGGTGGGGGAGTCAGTCAGGGTTGGGGGTCGGGGAGGGGAGTCAGTCAGGGTTGGGGGTCGGGGAGGGGAGTCAGTCAGTGTTGGAGTGGGGGGGGAGGGGAGTCAGTCAGGGTTGGAGTGGGGGGTGGGGGAGTCAGTCAGGGTTGGAGTGGGGGGTGGGGGAGTCAGTCAGGGTTGGAGTGGGGGGTGGGGGAGTCAGTCAGGGTTGGAGTGGGGGGTGGGGGAGTCAGTCAGGGCTGGAGTGGGGGGGAGGGGAGTCAGTCAGGGTTGGGGGTCGGGGAGGGGAGTCAGTCAGTGTTGGAGTGGGGGGGGAGGGGAGTCAGTCAGGGTTGGAGTGGGGGGGGAGGGGAGTCAGTCAGGGTTGGAGTGGGGGGTGGGGGAGTCAGTCAGGGCTGGAGTGGGGGTGGGGGAGGGGTGTCAGGGTTGGAGTGGGGGAGGGGAGTCAGTCAGGGTTGGAGTGGGGGAGGGGAGTCAGTCAGGGCTGGAGTGGGGGGTGGGGGAGTCAGTCAGGGTTGGAGTGGGGGTGGGGGAGGGGAGTCAGGGTTGGAGTGGGGGCTGGGGGAGGGGTGTCAGGGCTGGAGTGGGGGGTGGGGGAGGGGAGTCAGGGTTGGAGTGGGGGTGGGGGGAGGGGAGTCAGGGTTGGAATAGGGGGTGGGGGAGGGGAGTCAGGGTTGGAGTGGGGGTGGGGGAGGGGTGTCAGGGCTGGAGTGGGGGTGGGGGAGGGGAGTCAGGGTTGGAGTGGGGGTGGGGGAGGGGAGTCAGGGTTGGAGTCGGGGGTGGGGGGAGGGGTGTCAGGGCTGGAGTGGGGGTGGGGGAGGGGAGTCAGGGTTGGAGTGGGGGTGGGGGGAGGGGAGTCAGGGTTGGAATAGGGGGTGGGGGAGGGGTGTCAGGGTTGGAGTGGGGGTGGGGGAGGGGTGTCAGGGTTGGAATAGGGGGTGGGGGGAGGGGAGTCAGGGTTGGAGTGGGGGGTGGGGGGAGGGGTGTCAGGGTTGGAGTGGGGGTGGGGGAGGGGAGTCAGGGTTGGAGTGGGGCTGGGGGGAGGGGAGTCAGGGCTGGAGTGGGGGTGGGGGGAGGGGAGTCAGGGTTGGAGTGGGGGGTGGGGGAGGGGAGTCAGGGTTGGAGTGGGGGGTGGGGGAGGGGTGTCAGGGTTGGAGTGGGGGGTGGGGGGGAGGGGTGTCAGGGTTGGAGTGGGGGTGGGGGAGGGGTGTCAGGGTTGGAGTGGGGGTGGGGGGAGGGGAGTCAGGGCTGGAGTGGGGGTGGGGGGAGGGGTGTCAGGGTTGGAGTCGGGGGTGGGGGGAGGGGAGTCAGGGTTGGAGTGGGGGCTGGGGGAGGGGAGTCAGGGCTGGAGTGGGGGTGGGGGGAGGGGTGTCAGGGTTGGAGTGGGGGCTGGGGGGAGGGGAGTCAGGAGAGATTTTACCACCATCAGCCTCAGCTGCCGATGCTCCTCCTGCTTTCGATGTTTTGGGTTATGTCTGCGTTTCTGATACGTCATCTGTTGCTGTGTTTTCCTGTTTGTTTGTGAATATACAGCATCACCTTCGCGTTCTGGCCAGGCTGTGTTTGTGCCGGGATAACTGTGCTCAATCCCTTTGATCTCCCTCATTCCTCCTGCTGGCGGGATTGAGGATCCACAAGAGGCCCCGGGTGTCCCGGCGAGGGAAAGTCTTGCATTCCTATGGCGCCTTCCATGACCCCGGGCCGCCCCAAAGCGCTTCACCGCCAGCGAAGTGCTTTCTGAAGATCGGTCACTGCCGCACCATAGGAAACGCAGTGTGCGCACAGCAAGATCCCACAAACAGCGACGAGACTGTGGCCAAATCGCCCGCGTTTGTGATGCTCGGTCGGGGGATAAATCTTGGCCACAACGTCTGGGAGCACTCGGCTGGTCTTCTTCGAAATAGTGCTACGGGGTCTTTCCAAACCTGCCTGAGGGGACAGACCGGGTCCCTGGCTTAGCGTCTGCCCTGAAGACAGTGCCTGGGGCCCCGGGGGTTTTCGGCCTGGATTTTGTCCCAGAGAGGGACTCCAAATGCTCTGGGCTCAGATGCGAGAGCTCTCCCCACAGTGAGGCCCAGCTGATACCCTCGGGCAAGGTCGCTGAGCGGCTGGGTTCAGGGCAGGACAGTCCTGGGTTCCGATCCAGTTCCAGTGGGTTGGACGTGCTTCTGCGCCAGACGATTCTTGGCCTTGGCTGAGGTGGACGGCATCAGCCAAGATAACAACTCTTTATCTGCAAAAACTGTTAACAGTGTCGCTGGATAAGCGACGATAGTCAGGCGCTGGCCTATTCCTTAGAAGATCACAGCTCTGGTCTCTTAGTATGGAATCCAGTGGGGTACTGGGACAGGTGATTTCCCACTGACCCCGTCCAATCACTTGTAGGCGGATACCCTAATGGGGCTTGAGAGGATGGTTATCCACATAAAATGAGTTGCTTTAGCTACAGAACTTAGTGAAACATATAAAATTCTGAGGGGGCTTGAGAGGGTGGATGCTGAGAGAGCGTTTCCCCTTGTGGGGGAATCTAGAACGAGGGGGCGCAGTTTTAAAATAAGGAAGCCGTCATTTAAGACGGAGATGAGGAGGAATTTCTTCTCTCAGAGGGTTGTCAGTATTTAGAGCTCTCTGCTCCAGGGAGCAGTGAAGGCTGGGTCACTGAATATATTCAAGGTTGAGCTACACAGATTTCTGATGGACAAAGGAGTTATGGGGGACAGACAGGAATGTGGAGCCAAGGCCACAATCTGATCAACCATGTTCTTATTGAATGGCAGAGCAGGCTCGAGGGGCCGAATGGCCTACTCCTGCTCCTATTCCTTATGGCTTGACGGAAAGGAGCTGGGGGTGGGGGTGGGGTGGGGGGGGTGGACTTTATGCATCCAAACCTTGGAAGGTGGCAACTGCTGAATTGATAAAACCATTAAAAGGGCTGATGGGAGTTTTAGTCCAAAATGGAGATAAGGAGTGTAAAAGCAAGCATTATAAATCGCTGGGGCCTCAGCTGGAGTATTGCGCCCAGTTCTGGGCCCCACACTTCAGGAAGGATGGAGAGGCCTTGGAGAGGGTGTGGAAGAGGCTGGCTAGAGTGGGGCCATGGATGAGGGACTTGAGTGATGTGGAGAGATGGGAGTAGCTGGGATTGTTCTCCTTAGAGCAGAGAAGGTTAAGAGGAGATTTAATCGAGATGTTTAGAATCATGAAGGGTTTTGAAAGAGTAACTGAGGAGAACATGTTCCCATTGACATTAGTTTTGGGTAGCCAGACTTAAGGTCATTGGCAAAATGACCAGAGGGGAGATGTGGAGCATTTATTTTATGCAAATGAAGTTGCCATGATGTGGAAGGTGCTGCCAGAAAGGGCAGGGAAATCAGGTTCAATATTAACTTTCAAAAAGGCATTGGATAAATACTTTAAAAAGGGGAAAAAAACGTCAGGGCTGTGGGGATTGAGAAGGGCAGTGGGACTAATTGGATAGTGCTTACAAAGAGCAAGCACAGATATGATGGGCTGAAGGGTCTCCTGCTGTGCTGTGAGAATCTGTGATTTTAAGTTCAGAGGAAAAGTGCTGTGTGGGAGAATAAGGAGGGTCTTTATTCAAAGATTTGGGGGATTGAGATGCGTGAGGGGTTAGATGTTTAGGCAGCATAGAGACTGCACAGAGACAAGCTGAGGCCACACACAATGCTCATTGGGATTTTGGCTCTGGCTGATGTTTGACTCCTGAGCATGGGGAGTTGATCTTCAGGAAGAGTTCTGGCAGCTGTTCTCCACATCAGCACAGGCTCCAGGCTACTCACTGCTCTTGTGTTGACAGTGGCAGGGGTTACAGGCTTCCCTCCCAAGCCTGATCAGCCGAGCACTGGTCAGTCACACCCAAATGAAAGCACAAAGCCCTCTGTTCCAACAAAGCAATCTCGTGGAGAAAGCATAGGCTGGGCAACTGGGTAAATGGCACATTGGCACGGTGGTGGGAAGGAGCTTTATTCTGTATCTAACCCCGTGCTGTACCTGCCCTGGGAGTGTTTGATGGGGACAGTGTAGAGGGAACTTTACTCTGTATCTAACCCTGTGCTGTACCTGTCCTGGGAGTGTTTGATGGGGACAGTGTAGAGGGAGCTTTACTCTGTATCTAACCCTGTGCTGTACCTACCCCGGGAGTGTTTGATGGGGACAGTGTAGAGGGAGATTTACTCTGTATCTAACCCCGTCCAGTACCTGCCCCGGGAGTGTTTGATGGGGACAGTGTAGAGGGAGCTTTACTCTGTATCTAACCCCTGTGCTGTACCTGTCCTGGGGGGGTTAAAGGGACTGCATAGCTGCCAGAAATCAGACCGAGTTCCACAGCAGCCCTTGCTGCCTTGAAGCTCACAATTCCAAAACCTCATCATGTGATCCCACTCGGGGTCACCACCCACAGCTGGGGAAGCCCTGACTAAAATTGACACACCATTAACAAGGGCGTCCTAAAGCGCTTCACAGACAAGTGGGAACACTTCACTAAGTGTAGTAATGTGACAAACGCAATTGTTTTACAGACATTTCTTTGCCTGGGGAGGCCCTCGATGGACCCCTTAAAATAAACATGTCCATAAAGAGGCCACTTTTCTTTGCGTATGAAAATTTGTATCGAACACCATCCAGCCTCATTGGGGAGGTAACTCTGACCCAGGGATAGGAAAGT
This sequence comes from Carcharodon carcharias, assembly GCF_017639515.1. Classification (NCBI taxonomy): domain Eukaryota; kingdom Metazoa; phylum Chordata; class Chondrichthyes; order Lamniformes; family Lamnidae; genus Carcharodon; species Carcharodon carcharias. Next base: position 15,821,763 of record NC_054500.1, read on the forward strand.
CAGAGGAAACTCTCCTCACCTAGGGAGGGGTGAGAATGTGGGACTCGCTCCCTCAGGGAGTGAACAGCAGAGATACTTTGAAGGAGAAGCCAGACGAGCTTATGAGGCAGGAGAGAGCGGAGGTTTACGACTGTAGATCTAGATGAGGAAGGATGGGGGCAGGTCCCAAGTGGAGCATAATCACTGGAATGGACTGGTTGGGGCTGAGCGGTCAGTTTCTGTGCCGCACATCCAAGGAATAAGACATTCCTGACAACCCAGGCCCTTTACACCAGCTTTAGGCCTGTTATTAAGCTGCAGTTGAATGCTGCGAAAGCTGCAGGGCCTTTCTGTCTGAACAGCGGGTGGGATCACTTTGCCAAAGTATGTCTCCATTTTGGCAGAAGGTGGTTAAACCAGGCTCAGGAAGTCAGCCAAGAAAGGGTGGGGCGAGGGACAGTTTACTGCAAAAAGAGATTATGCTGTCAGAACCATTTTCAGAAGTGACAACAGCGTCAGCAATAACCACCTGCATTTCTATAGTGCCTTCAAAATTAGAGCTGAAGCCCTGAGCTGCTTCCCAGAGAGGGGTCCTGTACAGAATTCGATGTCCAGCCAAAGGCAGAAAGATTAAATATACCCACATCCTGAGAACGAATGAATAAAAAAACAATCTTCGTTTCCTGTCTCTCTCTCTCTCTTTCTCTCTCCCTCCCTCTCTCTCTCCCTCTTTCATCTACTCTTCTAGAAAGCTTAACGTTTTTTCCACTGTGTTATATTCCCTCCAGACTAGGGAGCCCAAGCTTTTCTGCATTACCTGCAGAAGAAAGAGTTGCATTTAGATAGCGCCTTTCATGACATCCCAAAGCACTTTACAGCCAGTGAAGTACTTTTTTTTGAAGGGAGGTCACTTCTGCCATGGAGAGAATGTGGCAGCCACTTTGTGCACAGCAAGCTCCCAGAAACAGAGGATGGTTAGATCACCTTGTAATGGGTGAGATGTGTAGCTTTCAATTCTTCATGTGCTTGGACTCCCAAATCTCTTGCTCCTCTACAGTGCCACACTTGTGAGTAAAGTTATAGCTCATGGACTAAAAGGGACAGTAGCAACATGGATACAAAATTAGCCGAGTGACAGGAAACAGACAGTAGTGATTAATGGATGTTTCTTGGGCTGGAGGAAAGTTTATAATGGAGATTCCCAGGGGTGGGTGTTGGGACCCTTGCTTTTCCTGATATATATTAATGACCTGGACCTTGGTGCCCAGTGCACCATTTCAAAATTTTCAGATGACACAAAACTCGGAAGCATTGTGAACTGCGGGGACTGCGTAGAACTTCAAAGGACACAGACCACTTGATGGAATGGGTGGGCGGGTGGCAGATGAGGTTCAATGCAGAGACGTATGAAGTGATTCATTTTGGTAGGAAGGACATGAAGAGACTTTATAAAATAAAGGATACAATTCTAAAGGGTGAGCAGGAGCAGAAGGGTATATGCATAAGTCAGGTTGAGAGAGTGGTTAATAAAGCATACAGTATCCTAGGCTTTATTAATAGGGGCATAGAGAACAAGAGCAAGGAGGTTATGTTGAACTTGTATAAGACATTATCTAGCCTCAGCTGGAGTACTGTGTCCTGTCCTGGGCCCACACTTTAGGAAAGATGTGAAGGCATTAGATACAGTCTGGAAAAGATTCACGAGAATGGTTCCAGGGATGAGGAACTTCAGTTACAGATTGAGACGTTCAGCCTCGGAGAAGAGAAGGTTGAGAGGAGATTTGATAGAGGGGTCTGGACAGAGTAGACAGGGAGAAACTGTTTCCATTGGTGGGAGGATCGAGAATGAGAGGCCACAGATTCAAGGTGATTGGCAAAAGAAGCAACGGTGGCATGAGGAGAAACTTTTTCACGCAGCGAGTGGTTAGGGACTGGAATGCGCTGCCTCAGAGTGTGATGAAGGGAGGGTCAATCGAGGCATCGAATGCAAGGTTATTATCTGAAAAAGAAAATGTGAAGGGTTACGGGGAGAAGGTGGCACTGGGTGAATTTCTCATTTGGAGAGCCATCATGGACACAATGGGCCAAATGGCCTCTTTCTCTGCTATAGCAATCCTATGATTCTAGTTTCTCAACCTTTACCCCAAAGTCTTTTTTGAGTCCCAACCTTACACTTGCTCAAAGTAATCTTCAGTTGCCATAGTTTAGTCCAATTCCTTAATCTCTCTCTATTCCTTTCCAACTTCCTGCTCTCATCTACACTCTCCATAGCTAAGTCATTAATACATATGGTGATAGGATGAGGCCCCAGAACAGATCCCTAGGGAATGGTACCTTGGCACTTGCCATGAATACCGACCCTTTATCCTGATTTCCAACTTCGATTAAAGGGTATCGCTAATTCATGCATTTTGAGTTTTAATAGTAATCTTATTGAATGCATTCTGGATGTCCATATTGACAATATCCAGAGACCCTTGCTTATTCACCCCATCAGACACTTGCTCAAAAAATTGAATTAGATTAATCAGACATATCTGACCCTTAACAAAGCCTTGATGACTGTCTTTGATCTGCTTCTTTGTTCAAACATTCGACCATTCTATCCTGAGCAACAGAGTTTCGTGGCTTCCCCACAACTGAAGTGTCGTAAACTACAGAGATATTGGCTGGACAGTGGGGTTAGGCTGGATAGCTCTTTTACTCTACCAGCACAAAAAAGATGGACCGAATGGCCTCCTTCTGCGACTTAAATTTCTAGGTGAAGGAATTGAGCCCCACACCAGGCAGGCCCTGTGAGTGAAGACTAGAATATGGTCCCTAAATACTGGGAAAATGTCCAGTGGGGTCATCGAATACAAATGGAATGACCACTAGCTCAGTGGTAATATTCCCAGTATCTGAGAGTGGGACAGGCTGTGTGTGAGTGTTAGTGATGGAGGAGCTGGTATCTGAGAGTGGGACAGGCTGTGTGTGTGTGTTAGTGATGGAGGAGCTGGTATCTGAGAGTGGGACAGGCTGTGTGTGAGGGTGAGGGTGATGGAGGAGCTGGTATCTGAGAGTGGGACAGGCTGTGTGTGTGTGTTAGTGATGGAGGAGCTGGTATCTGAGAGTGGGACAGGCTGTGTGTGTGTGTTAGTGATGGAGGAGCTGGTATCTGAGAGTGGGACAGGCTGTGTGTGAGGGTGATGGAGGAGCTGGTATCTGAGAGTGGGGCAGGCTGTGTGTGTGTGAGGGTGATGGAGGAGCTGGTATCTGAGAGTGGGACAGGCTGTGTGTGTGTGTTAGTGATGGAGGAGCTGGTATCTGAGAGTGGGACAGGCTGTGTGTGTGTGAGGGTGATGGAGGAGCTGGTATCTGAGAGTGGGACAGGCTGTGTGTGAGGGTGAGGGTGATGGAGGAGCTGGTATCTGAGAGTGGGACAGGCTGTGTGTGTGTGTGAGGGTGATGGAGGAGCTGGTATCTGAGAGTGGGACAGGCTGTGTTTGTGTGTTAGTGATGGAGGAGCTGGTATCTGAGAGTGGGACAGGCTGTGTGTGTGTGAGGGTGATGGAGGAGCTGGTATCTGAGAGTGGGACAGGCTGTGTGTGTGTGTTAGTGATGGAGGAGCTGGTATCTGAGAGTGGGACAGGCTGTGTGTGTGTGTTGGTGATGGAGGATCTGGTATCTGAGAGTGGGGCAGGCTGTGTGTGTGTGTTAGTGATGGAGGAGCTGGTATCTGAGAGTGGGAAAGGCTGTGTGTGTGTGTTAGTGATGGAGGAGCTGGTATCTGAGAGTGGGACAGGCTGTGTGTGTGTGAGGGTGATGGAGGAGCTGGTATCTGAGAGTGGGACAGGCTGTGTGTGTGTGTTAGTGATGGAGGAGCTGGTATCTGAGAGTGGGACAGGCTGTGTGTGTGTTAGTGATGGAGGATCTGGTATCTGAGAGTGGGACAGGCTGTGTGTGTGTTAGTGATGGAGGAGCTGGTATCTGAGAGTGGGACAGGCTGTGTGTGTGTGTTAGTGATGGAGGAGCTGGTATCTGAGAGTGGGACAGGCTGTGTGTGTGTTAGTGATGGAGGATCTGGTATCTGAGAGTGGGACAGGCTGTGTGTGTGTTAGTGATGGAGGATCTGGTATCTGAGAGTGGGACAGGCTGTGTGTGTGTTAGTGATGGAGGAGCTGGTATCTGAGAGTGGGACAGGCTGTGTGTGTGTGTGTGAGGGTGATGGAGGAGCTGGTATCTGAGAGTGGGACAGGCTGTGTGTGTGTTAGTGATGGAGGAGCTGGTATCTGAGAGTGGGACAGGCTGTGTGTGAGGGTGATGGAGGAGCTGGTGTGTGAGAGTGGGACAGGCTGTGTGTCTGTGAGGGTGATGGAGGAGCTGGTATCTGAGAGTGGGACAGGCTGTGTGTGTGTGTTAGTGATGGAGGAGCTGCGATCTGAGAGTGGGACAGGCTGTGTGTGTGTGTTAGTGATGGAGGAGCTGGTATCTGAGAGTGGGACAGGCTGTGTGTGAGGGTGATGGAGGAGCTGGTATCTGAGAGTGGGACAGGCTGTGTGTGTGTGTTAGTGATGGAGGATCTGGTATCTGAGAGTGGGACAGGCTATGTGTGTGTGTTAGTGATGGAGGAGCTGGTATCTGAGAGTGAGACAGGCTGTGTGTGTGTGTTAGTGATGGAGGAGCTGGTATCTGAGAGTGGGACAGGCTGTGTGTGTGTGAGGGTGATGGAGGAGCTGGGATCTGAGAGTGGGACAGGCTGTGTGTGAGGGTGATGGAGGAGCTGGTATCTGAGAGTGGGACAGGCTGTGTGTGTGTGAGGGTGATGGAGGAGCTGGTATCTGAGAGTGGGACAGGCTGTGTGTGTGTTAGTGAACGAGGAGCTGGTATCTGAGAGTGGGGCAGGCTGTGTGTGAGGGTGATGGAGGAGCTGGTATCTGAGAGTGGGGCAGGCTGTGTGTGTGTTAGTGATGGAGGAGCTGGTATCTGAGAGTGGGACAGGCTGTGTGTGTGTGTTACTGATGGAGGAGCTGGTATCTGAGAGAGGGGCAGGCTGTGTGTGTGTGTTAGTGATGGAGGAGCTGGTATCTGAGAGTGGGGCAGGCTGTGTGTGTGTGTGTTGGTGATGGAGGAGCTGGTATCTGAGAGTGGGACAGGCTGTATGTGTGTGTTATAGATGGAGGAGCTGGTATCTGAGAGTGGGACAGGCTGTGTGTGTGTGTGTGTGAGGGTGATGGAGGAGCTGGTATCTGAGAGTGGGGCAGGCTGTGTGTGTTAGTGATGGAGGAGCTGGTATCTGAGAGTGGGACAGGCTGTGTGTGTGTGTTAGTGATGGAGGAGCTGGTATCTGAGAGTGGGGCAGGATGTGTGTGTTAGTGATAGAGGAGCTGGTATCTGAGAGTGGGGCAGGCTGTGTGTGTTAGTGATGGAGGAGCTGGTATCTGAGAGTGGGACAGGCTGTGTGTGTGTGAGGGTGATGGAGGAGCTGATATCTGAGAGTGGGACAGGCTGTGTGTGTGTGTGTTAGTGATGGAGGAGCTGGACTCTGAGAGTGGGACAGGCTGTGTGTCTGTGTTAGTGATGGAGGAGCTGGTATCTGAGAGTGGGGCAGGCTGTGTGTGTGTGTTAGTGATGGTGGAGCTGGTATCTGAGAGTGGGACAGGCTGTGTGTGTTTGTTAGTGATGGAGGAGCTGGTATCTGAGAGTGGGACAGGCTGTGTGTGTGTTAGTGATGGAGGAGCTGGTATCTGAGAGTGGGACTGGCTGTGTGTGTGTGTTAGTGATGGAGGAGCTGGTATCTGAGAGTGGGACAGGCTGTGTGTGTGTTAGTGATGGAGGAGCTGGTATCTGAGAGTGGGACAGGCTGTGTGTGTGTGAGGGTGATGGAGGAGCTGGTATCTGAGAGTGGGACAGGCTGTGTATGTGTGAGGGTGATGGAGGAGCTGGTATCTGAGAGTGGGACAGGCTGTGTGTGTGTGTTAGTGATGGAGGAGCTGGTATCTGAGAGTGGGACAGGCTGTGTGTGTGTGTGTTAGTGATGGAGGAGCTGGTATCTGAGAGTGGGACAGGCTGTGTGTGTGTGTTAGTGATGGAGGAGCTGGTATCTGAGAGTGGGACAGGCTGTGTGTGTGTGTTAGTGATGGAGGAGCTGGTATCTGAGAGTGGGACAGGGTGTGTGAGTGTGTTAGTGATGGAGGAGCTGGGATCTGAGAGTGGGACAGGCTGTGTGTGAGGATGATGGAGGAGCTGGTATCTGAGAGTGGGACAGGCTGTGTGTGTGTTAGTGATGCAGGAGCTGGTATCTGAGAGTGGGGCAGGCTGTGTGTGTGTGAGGGTGATGGAGGAGCTGGTATCTGAGAGAGGGACAGTCTGTGTGTGTGTGTTAGTGATGGAGGAGCTGGTATCTGAGAGTGGGACAGGCTGTGTGTGAGGGTGATGGAGGAGCTGGTATCTGAGAGTGGGACAGGCTGTGTGTGAGGATGATGGAGGATCTGGTATCTGAGAGTGGGACAGACTGTGTGTGTGTGTTAGTGATGGAGGAGCTGGTATGTGAGAGTGGGACAGGCTGTGTGTGTTAATGATGGAGGAGCTGGTATCTGAGAGTGGGACAGGCTCTGTGTGTGTGTTAGTGATGGAGGAGCTGATATTTGAGAGTGGGACAGGCTGTGTGTGTGTGTGAGGGTGAGGGAGGATCTGGTATCTGAGAGTGGGACAGGCTGTGTGTTTGTGAGGGTGATGGAGGAGCTGGTATCTGAGAGTGGGACAGGCTGAGTGTGTGTTAGTGATGGAGGAGCTGGTATCTGAGAGTGGGGCAGGCTGTGTGTGAGGGTGATGGAGGTGCTGGTATCTGAGAGTGGGGCAGGCTGTGTGTGTTAGTGATGGAGGAGGTGGTATCTGAGAGTGGGACAGGCTGTGTGTGTGTGTTAGTGATGGAGGAGCTGGTATCTGAGATGGGGCAGGCTGTGTGTGTGTGTTAGTGATGGAGGAGCTGGTATCTGAGAGTGGGGCAGGCTGTGTGTGTGTGTGTTAGTGATGGAGGAGCTGGTATCTGAGAGTGGGACAGGCTGTGTGTGTGTGTTATAGATGGAGGAGCTGGTATCTGAGAGTGGGACAGGCTGTGTGTGTGTGAGGGTGATGGAGGAGCTGGTATCTGAGAGTGGGGCAGGCTGTGTGTGTTAGTGATGGAGGAGCTGGTATCTGAGAGTGGGACAGGCTGTGTGTGTGTGTTAGTGATGGAGGAGCTGGTATCTGAGAGTGGGGCAGGCTGTGTGTGTTAGTGATAGAGGAGCTGGTATCTGAGAGTGGGGCAGGCTGTGTGTGTTAGTGATAGAGGAGCTGGTATCTGAGAGTGGGACAGGCTGTGTGTGTGAGGGTGATGGAGGACCTGATATCTGAGAGTGGGACAGGCTGTGTGTGTGTGTGTTAGTGATGGAGGAGCTGGTATCTGAGAGTGGGACAGGCTGTGTGTGTGTGAGGGTGATGGAGGAGCTGGTATCTGAGAGTGGGACAGGCTGTGTGTGTGTGTGAGGGTGATGGAGGAGCTGGTATCTGAGAGTGGGACAGGCTGTGTGTGTGTGTTAGTGATGGAGGAGCTGGTATCTGAGAGTGGGTCAGGCTGTGTGCGTGTGAGGGTGATGGAGGAGCTGGTATCTGAGAGTGGGACAGGCTGTGTGTCTGTGTTAGTGATGGAGGAGCTGGTATCTGAGAGTGGGGCAGGCTGTGTGTGTGTGTTAGTGATGGAGGATGGTATCTGAGAGTGGGACAGGCTGTGTGTGTGTGTTAGTGATGGAGGAGCTGGTATCTGAGAGTGGGACAGGCTGTGTGTGTGCGTTAGTGATGGAGGAGCTGGTATCTGAGAGGGGGGCAGGCTGTGTGTGTGTGTTAGTGATGGAGGAGCTGGTATCTGAGAGTGGGACAGGCTGTGTGTGTGTTAGTGATGGAGGAGCTGGTATCTGAGAGTGGGACAGGCTGTGTGTGTGTGTTAGTGATGGAGGAGCTGGTATCTGAGAGTGGGACAGGCTGTGTGTGTGTGTTAGTGATGGAGGAGCTGGGATCTGAGAGTGGGACAGGCTGTGTGTGAGGATGATGGAGGAGCTGGTATCTGAGAGTGGGACAGGCTGTGTGTGTGTTAGTGATGGAGGAGCTGGTATCTGAGAGTGGGGCAGGCTGTGTGTGTGTGAGGGTGATGGAGGAGCTGGTATCTGAGAGTGGGACAGTCTGTGTGTGTGTGTTAGTGATGGAGGAGCTGGTATCTGAGAGTGGGACAGGATGGGTGTGAGGATGATGGAGGAGCTGGTATCTGAGAGTGGGACAGACTGTGTGTGTGTGTTAGTGATGGAGGAGCTGGTATCTGAGAGTGGGACAGGCTGTGTGTGTTAATGATGGAGGAGCTGGTATCTGAGAGTGGGACAGGCTGTGTGTGTGTGTTAGTGATGGAGGAGCTGATATTTGAGAGTGGGACAGGCTGTGTGTGTGTGTGAGGGTGAGGGAGGATCTGGTATCTGAGAGTGGGACAGGATGTGTGTTTGTGAGGGTGATGGAGGAGCTGGTATCTGAGAGTGGGACAGGCTGAGTGTGTGTTAGTGATGGAGGAGCTGGTATCTGAGAGAGGGGCAGGCTGTGTGTGAGGGTGATGGAGGAGCTGGTATCTGAGAGTGGGGCAGGCTGTGTGTGTGTTAGTGATGGAGGAGCTGGTATCTGAGAGTGGGACAGGCTGTGTGTGTGTGTTAGTGATGGAGGAGCTGGTATCTGAGAGTGTGGCAGGCTGTGTGTGTGTGTTAGTGATGGAGGAGCTGGTATCTGAGAGTGGGGCAGGCTGAGTGTGTGTGTGTTAGTGATGGAGGAGCTGGTATCTGAGAGTGGGACAGGCTGTGTGTGTGTGTTATAGATGGAGGAGCTGGTATCTGAGAGTGGGACAGGCTGTGTGTGTGTGAGGGTGATGGAGGAGCTGGTATCTGAGAGTGGGGCAGGCTGTGTGTGTTAGTGATGGAGCAGCTGGTATCTGAGTGTGGGACAGGCTGTGTGTGTGTGTTAGTGATGGAGGAGCTGGTATCTGAGAGTGGGGCAGGCTGTGTGTGTTAGTGATAGAGGAGCTGGTATCTGAGAGTGGGGCAGGCTGTGTGTGTTAGTGATAGAGGAGCTGGTATCTGAGAGTGGGACAGGCTGTGTGTGTGTGAGGGTGATGGAGGACCTGATATCTGAGAGTGGGACAGGCTGTGTGTGTGTGTGTTAGTGATGGAGGAGCTGGTATCTGAGAGTGGGACAGGCTGTGTGTGTGTGAGGGTGATGGAGGAGCTGGTATCTGAGAGTGAGACAGGCTGTGTGTGTGTGTGAGGGTGATGGAGGAGCTGGTATCTGAGAGTGGGACAGGCTGTGTGTCTGTGTTAGTGATGGAGGAGCTGGTATCTGAGAGTGGGGCAGGCTGTGTGTGTGTGTTAGTGATGGAGGATGGAATCTGAGAGTGGGACAGGCTGTGTGTGTGTGTTAGTGATGGAGGAGCTGGTATCTGAGAGTGGGACAGGCTGTGTGTGTGCGTTAGTGATGGAGGAGCTGGTATCTGAGAGGGGGGCAGGCTGTGTGTGTGTGTTAGTGATGGAGGAGCTGGTATCTGAGAGTGGGACAGGCTTTGTTTGTGTTAGTGATGGTGGAGCTGGTATCTGAGAGTGGGACAGGCTGTGTGTGTGTGTTAGTGATGGAGGAGCTGGTATCTGAGAGTGGGACAGGCTGTGTGTGTGTTAGTGATGGAGGAGCTGGTATCTGAGAGTGGGACAGGCTGTGTGTGTGTGAGGGTGATGGAGGAGCTGGTATCTGAGAGTGGGACAGGCTGTGTATGTGTGAGGGTGATGGAGGAGCTGGTATCTGAGAGTGGGATAGGCTGTGTGTGTGTGTTAGTGATGGAGGAGCTGGTATCTGAGAGTGGGACAGGTTGTGTGTGTTTGTTAGTGATGGAGGAGCTGGTATCTGAGAGTGGGACAGGCTGTGTGTGTGTGTTAGTGATGGAGGAGCTGGTATCTGAGAGTGGGACAGGCTGTGTGTGTGTGTTAGTGATGGAGGAGCTGGTATCTGAGAGTGGGACAGGCTGTGTGTGTGTGTTAGTGATGGAGGAGCTGGGATCTGAGAGTGGGACAGGCTGTGTGTGAGGATGATGGAGGAGCTGGTATCTGAGAGTGGGACAGGCTGTGTGTGTGTGTTAGTGATGGAGGAGCTGGTATCTGAGAGTGGGACAGGCTGTGTGTGTGTTAGTGATGGAGGAGCTGGTATCTGAGAGTGGGGCAGGCTGTTTGTGTGTGAGGGTGATGGAGGAGCTGGTATCTGAGAGTGGGACAGGCTGTGTGTGTGTGTTAGTGATGGAGGAGCTGGTATCTGAGAGTGGGACAGGCTGTGTGTGAGGGTGATGGAGGAGCTGGTATCTGAGAGTGGGACAGGCTGTGTGTGAGGGTGATGGAGGAGCTGGTATCTGAGAGTGGGACAGGCTGTGTGTGTGTGTTAGTGATGGAGGAGCTGGTATCTGAGAGTGGGACAGGCTGTGTGTGTGTGTTAGTGATGGAGGAGCTGGGATCTGAGAGTGGGACAGGCTGTGTGTGAGGATGATGGAGGAGCTGGTATCTGAGAGTGGGACAGGCTGTGTGTGTGTTAGTGATGGAGGAGCTGGTATCTGAGAGTGGGGCAGGCTGTGTGTGTGTGAGCGTGATGGAGGAGCTGGTATCTGAGAGTGGGACAGTCTGTGTGTGTGTGTTTGTGATGGAGGAGCTGGTATCTGAGAGTGGGACAGGATGGGTGTGAGGATGATGGAGGAGCTGGTATCTGAGAGTGGGACAGACTGTGTGTGTGTGTTAGTGATGGAGGAGCTGGTATCTGAGAGTGGGACAGGCTGTGTGTGTTAATGATGGAGGAGCTGGTATCTGAGAGTGGGACAGGCTGTGTGTGTGTGTTAGTGATGGAGGAGCTGATATTTGAGAGTGGGACAGGCTGTGTGTGTGTGTGAGGGTGAGGGAGGATCTGGTATCTGAGAGTGGGACAGGATGTGTGTTTGTGAGGGTGATGGAGGAGCTGGTATCTGAGAGTGGGACAGGCTGAGTGTGTGTTAGTGATGGAGGAGCTGGTATCTGAGAGAGGGGCAGGCTGTGTGTGAGGGTGATGGAGGAGCTGGTATCTGAGAGTGGGACAGGCTGTGTGTGTGTGTTAGTGATGGAGGAGCTGGTATCTGAGAGTGGGACAGGCTGTGTGTGTGTGTTAGTGATGGAGGAGCTGGTATCTGAGAGTGTGGCAGGCTGTGTGTGTGTGTTAGTGATGGAGGAGCTGGTATCTGAGAGTGGGGCAGGCTGAGTGTGTGTGTGTTAGTGATGGAGGAGCTGGTATCTGAGAGTGGGACAGGCTGTGTGTGTGTGTTATAGATGGAGGAGCTGGTATCTGAGAGTGGGACAGGCTGTGTGTGTGTGAGGGTGATGGAGGAGCTGGTATCTGAGAGTGGGGCAGGCTGTGTGTGTTAGTGATGGAGCAGCTGGTATCTGAGTGTGGGACAGGCTGTGTGTGTGTGTTAGTGATGGAGGAGCTGGTATCTGAGAGTGGGGCAGGCTGTGTGTGTTAGTGATAGAGGAGCTGGTATCTGAGAGTGGGGCAGGCTGTGTGTGTTAGTGATAGAGGAGCTGGTATCTGAGAGTGGGACAGGCTGTGTGTGTGTGAGGGTGATGGAGGACCTGATATCTGAGAGTGGGACAGGCTGTGTGTGTGTGTGTTAGTGATGGAGGAGCTGGTATCTGAGAGTGGGACAGGCTGTGTGTGTGTGAGGGTGATGGAGGAGCTGGTATCTGAGAGTGAGACAGGCTGTGTGTGTGTGTGAGGGTGATGGAGGAGCTGGTATCTGAGAGTGGGACAGGCTGTGTGTCTGTGTTAGTGATGGAGGAGCTGGTATCTGAGAGTGGGGCAGGCTGTGTGTGTGTGTTAGTGATGGAGGATGGAATCTGAGAGTGGGACAGGCTGTGTGTGTGTGTTAGTGATGGAGGAGCTGGTATCTGAGAGTGGGACAGGCTGTGTGTGTGCGTTAGTGATGGAGGAGCTGGTATCTGAGAGGGGGGCAGGCTGTGTGTGTGTGTTAGTGATGGAGGAGCTGGTATCTGAGAGTGGGACAGGCTTTGTTTGTGTTAGTGATGGTGGAGCTGGTATCTGAGAGTGGGACAGGCTGTGTGTGTGTGTTAGTGATGGAGGAGCTGGTATCTGAGAGTGGGACAGGCTGTGTGTGTGTTAGTGATGGAGGAGCTGGTATCTGAGAGTGGGACAGGCTGTGTGTGTGTGAGGGTGATGGAGGAGCTGGTATCTGAGAGTGGGACAGGCTGTGTATGTGTGAGGGTGATGGAGGAGCTGGTATCTGAGAGTGGGATAGGCTGTGTGTGTGTGTTAGTGATGGAGGAGCTGGTATCTGAGAGTGGGACAGGTTGTGTGTGTTTGTTAGTGATGGAGGAGCTGGTATCTGAGAGTGGGACAGGCTGTGTGTGTGTGTTAGTGATGGAGGAGCTGGTATCTGAGAGTGGGACAGGCTGTGTGTGTGTGTTAGTGATGGAGGAGCTGGTATCTGAGAGTGGGACAGGCTGTGTGTGTGTGTTAGTGATGGAGGAGCTGGTATCTGAGAGTGGGACAGGCTGTGTGTGAGGATGATGGAGGAGCTGGTATCTGAGAGTGGGACAGGCTGTGTGTGTGTGTTAGTGATGGAGGAGCTGGTATCTGAGAGTGGGACAGGCTGTGTGTGTGTTAGTGATGGAGGAGCTGGTATCTGAGAGTGGGGCAGGCTGTTTGTGTGTGAGGGTGATGGAGGAGCTGGTATCTGAGAGTGGGACAGGCTGTGTGTGTGTGTTAGTGATGGAGGAGCTGGTATCTGAGAGTGGGACAGGCTGTGTGTGAGGGTGATGGAGGAGCTGGTATCTGAGAGTGGGACAGGCTGTGTGTGAGGATGATGGAGGATCTGGTATCTGAGAGTGGGACAGGCTGTGTGTGTGTGTTAGTGATGGAGGAGCTGGTATCTGAGAGTGGGACAGGCTGTGTGTGTTAGTGATGGAGGAGCTGGTATCTGAGAGTGGGACAGGCTGTGTGTGTGTGTTAGTGATGGAGGAGCTGGTATCTGAGAGAGGGACAGGCTGTGTGTGTGTGTGAGGGTGAGGGAGGATCTGGTATCTGAGAGTGGGACAGGCTGTGTGTTTGTGAGGGTGATGGAGGAGCTGGTATCTGAGAGTGGGACAGGCTGAGTGTGTGTTAGTGATGGAGGAGCTGGTATCTGAGAGTGGGACAGGCTGTGTGTGTGTGTTAGTGATGGAGGTGCTGGTATCTGAGAGTGGGACAGGCTGTGTGTGTGTGTGAGGGTGATGGAGGATCTGGTATCTGAGAGTGGGACAGGCTGTGTGTGTGTGTGTTAGTGATGGAGGAGCTGGTATCTGAGTTTGGGACAGGCTGTTTGTGAGGTTGATGGAGGAGCTGGTATCTGAGAGTGGGACAGGCTGTGTGTGAGGGTGATGGAGGAGCTGGTATCTGAGAGTGGGACAGGCAGTGTGTGAGGGTGATGGAGGAGCTGGTATCTGAGAGTGGGACAGGCTGTGTGTGTGTGAGGGTGATGGAGGAGCTGGTATCTGAGAGTGGGACAGGCTGTGTGTGAGTGTTAGTGATGGAGGATCTGGTATCTGAGAGTGGGACAGGCTGTGTGTGTGTGAGGGTGATGGAGGAGCTGGTATCTGAGATTGGGACAGGCTGTGTGTGTGTGTTAGTGATGGAGGAGCTGGTATCTGAGAGTGGGACAGGCTGTGTGTGTGTGTTAGTGATGGAGGAGCTGGTATCTGAGAGTGGGACAGGCTGTGTGTGATGGTGATGGAGGAGCTGGTATCTGAGAGTGGGACAGGCTGTGTGTGTGTGTTAGCGATGGAGGAGCTGGTATCTGAGAGTGGGACAGGCTGTGTGTGTGTGAGGGTGATGGAGGAGCTGGTATCTGAGAGTGGGACAGGCTGTGTGTGTGTGAGGGTGTTGGAGGAGCTGGTATCTGAGAGCGGGACAGGCTGTGTGTGTGTGAGGGTGATGGAGGAGCTGGTATCTGAGAGTGGGACAGGCTGTGTGTGTGTGAGGGTGATGGAGGAGCTGGTATCTGAGAGTGGAACAGGCTGTGTGTGTGTGAGGGTGATGGAGGAGCTGTTATCTGAGAGTGGGACAGGCTGTGTGTGTGTGTTAGTGATGGAGGAGCTGGTATCTGAGAGTGGGACAGGCTGTGTCTGTGTGTTAGTGATGGAGGAGCTGGTATCTGAGAGTGGGACAGGCTGTGTGTGTGTTAGTGATGGAGGAGATGGTATCTGAGAGTGGGACAGGCTGTGTGTGTGTGTTAGTGATTGAGGAGCTGGTATCTGAGAGTGGGGCAGGCTGTGTGTGTGTGTTAGTGAACGAGGAGCTGGTATCTGAGAGTGGGGCAGGCTGTGTGTGTGTGAGGGTGATGGAGGAGCTGGTATCGGAGAGTGGGACAGTCTGTGTGTGTGTGAGGGTGATGGAGGAGCTGGTATGTGAGAGTGGGGCAGGCTGTGTGTGTGTGTTAGTGATGGAGGAGCTGGTATCTGAGATTGAGACAGTGTTTGTGAGTGAGGGAGGAGCTGGTATCTGAGATTGAGACAGTGTGTGTGAGTGAGGGAGGAGCTGGTATCTGAGAGTGGGACAGGCTGTGTGTGTGTGAGGGTGATGGAAGAGCTGGTATCTGAGAGTGGGACAGGCTGTGTGTGTGTGAGGGTGATGGAGGAGATGGTATCTGAGAGTGGGACAGGCTGTGTGTGTGTTAGTGATGGAGGAGCTGTTATCTGAGAGTGGGACAGGCTGTGTGTGTGAGTGTGATGGAGGAGCTGGTATCTGAGAGTGGGACCGGCTGTGTGTGTGTCAGTGATGGAGGAGCTGTTATCTGAGAGTGGGACAGGCTGTGTGTGTGAGGGTGATGGAGGAGCTGGTATCTGAGAGTGGGACAGGCTGTGTGTGTGTTAGTGATGGAGGAGCTGGTATCTGAGAGTGGGACAGGCTGTGTGTGTGTTAGTGATGGAGGAGCTGGTATCTGAGAGTGGGACAGGCTGTGTGTGTGTGTTAGTGATGGAGGAGCTGGTATCTGAGAGTGGGGCAGGCTGTGTGTGTATGTTATTGATAGAGGAGCTGGTATCTGAGAGTGGGACAGGCTGTGTGTGTGTTAGTGATGGAGGAGCTGGTATCTGAGAGTGGGACAGGCTGTGTGTGTGTTAGTGATGGAGGAGCTGGTATCTGAGAGTGGGGCAGGCTGTGTGTGTGTGAGGGTGATGGAGGAGCTGGTATCTGAGAGTGGGACAGGCTGTGTGTGTGAGGGTGATGGAGGAGCTGGTATCTGAGAGTGGGACAGGCTGTGTGTGTGTGTTAGTGATGGAGGAGCTGGTATCTGAGAGTGGGACAGGCTGTGTGTGAGGGTGATGGAGGAGATGGTATCTGAGAGTGGGACAGGCTGTGTGTGTGTGTTAGTGATGCAGGAGCTGGTATCTGAGAGTGGGGCAGGCTGTGTGTCTGTGAGGGTGATGGAGGATCTGGTATCTGAGAGTGGGGCAGGCTGTGTGTGTGTGAGGGTGATGGAGGAGCTGGTATCTGAGAGTGGGGCAGGCTGTGTGTGTGTGAAGGTGATGGAGGAGCTGGTATCTGAGAGTGGGGCAGGCTGTGTGTGTGTGTTATTGATAGAGGAGCTGGTATCTGAGAGCGGGACAGGCTGTGTGTGTGTGAGTAAGGGAGGAGCTGGTATATGAGAGTGGGACAGGCTGTGTGTGTGTGTTAGTGATGGAGGAGCTGGTATCTGAGAGTGGGACAGGGTGTGTGTGTGTGAGGGAGGAGCTGGTATCTGAGAGTGGGACAGGCTGTGTGTGTGTGAGGGTGATGGAGGAGCTGGTATCTGAGAGTGGGACAGGCTGTGTGTGTGTGAGGGTGATGGAGGAGCTGGTATCTGAGAGCGGGACAGGCTGTGTGTGTGTGAGGGTGATGGAGGAGCTGGTATCTGAGAGTGGGACAGGCTGTGTGTGTTTGAGGGTGATGGAGGAGCTGGTATCTGAGAGTGGAACAGGCTGTGTGTGTGTGAGGGTGATGGAGGAGCTGTTATCTGAGAGTGGGACAGGCTGTGTGTGTGTGTTAGTGATGGAGGAGCTGGTATCTGAGAGTGGGACAGGCTGTGTGTGTGTGTTAGTGATGGAGGAGCTGGTATCTGAGAGTGGGACTGGCTGTGTGTGTGTTAGTGATGGAGGAGCTGGTATCTGAGAGTGGGACAGGCTGTGTGTGTGTGTTAGTGATGGAGGAGCTGGTATCTGAGAGTGGGGCAGGCTGTGTGTGTGTGTTAGTGAACGAGGAGCTGGTATCTGAGAGTGGGGCAGGCTGTGTGTGTGTGAGGGTGATGGAGGAGCTGGTATCGGAGAGTGGGACAGGCTGTGTGGGTGTGAGGGTGATGGAGGAGGTGGTATGTGAGAGTGGGGCAGGCTGTGTGTGTGTGTTAGTGATGGAGGAGCTGGTATCTGAGATTGAGACAGTGTTTGTGAGTGAGGGAGGAGCTGGTATCTGAGATTGAGACAGCGTGTGTGAGTGAGGGAGGAGCTGGTATCTGAGAGTGGGACAGGCTGTGTGTGTGTGAGGGTGATGGAAGAGCTGGTATCTGAGAGTGGGACAGGCTGTGTGTGTGTGAGGGTGATGGAGGAGCTGGTATCTGAGAGTGGGACAGGCTGTGTGTGTGTTAGTGATGGAGGAGCTGGTATCTGAGAGTGGGACAGGCTGTGTGTGTGAGTGTGATGGAGGAGCTGGTATCTGAGAGTGGGACAGGCTGTGTGTGTGTCAGTGATGGAGGAGCTGTTATCTGAGAGTGGGACAGGCTGTGTGTGTGAGGGTGATGGAGGAGCTGGTATCTGAGAGTGGGACAGGCTGTGTGTGTGTTAGTGATGGAGGAGCTGGTATCTGAGAGTGGGACAGGCTGTGTGTGTGTTAGTGATGGAGGAGCTGGTATCTGAGAGTGGGACAGGCTGTGTGTGTGTTATTGATGGAGGAGCTGGTATCTGAGAGTGGGACAGGCTGTGTGTGTGTGAGGGTGATGGAGGAGCTGGTATCTGAGAGTGGGGCAGGCTCTGTGTGTGTGTTATTGATAGAGGAGCTGGTATCTGAGAGTGGGGCAGGCTGTGTGTGTGTGTTATTGATAGAGGAGCTGGTATCTGAGAGTGGGACAGGCTGTGTGTGTGTGAGTGAGGGAGGAGCTGGTATATGAGAGTGGGACAGGCTGTGTGTGTGTGAGGGCGATGGAGGAGCTGGTATCTGAGAGTGGGACAGGCTGTGTGTGTGTTAGTGATGGAGGAGCTGGTATCTGAGAGTGGGGCAGGCTGTGTGTGTGTGAGGGTGATGGAGGAGCTGGTATCTGAGAGTGGGACAGGCTGTGTGTGAGGGTGATGGAGGAGCTGGTATCTGAGAGTGGGACAGGCTGTGTGTGTGTGTTAGTGATGGAGGAGCTGGTATCTGAGAGTGGGACAGGCTGTGTGTGAGGGTGATGGAGGAGATGGTATCTGAGAGTGGGACAGGCTGTGTGTGTGTGTTAGTGATGCAGGAGCTGGTATCTGAGAGTGGGGCAGGCTGAGTGTCTGTGAGGGTGATGGAGGATCTGGTATCTGAGAGTGGGGCAGGCTGTGTGTGTGTGAGGGTGATGGAGGAGCTGGTATCTGAGAGTGGGGCAGGCTGTGTGTGTGTGAGGGTGATGGAGGAGCTGGTATCTGAGAGTGGGGCATGCTGTGTGTGTGTGTTATTGATAGAGGAGCTGGTATCTGAGAGTGGGACAGGCTGTGTGTGTGTGTGAGGGTGATGGAGGAGCTGGTATCTGAGATTGGGACAGGCTGTGTGTGTGTGTTAGTGATGGAGGAGCTGGTATCTGAGAGTGGGGCAGGCTGTGTGTGTTAGTGATGGAGGAGCTGGTATCTGAGAGTGGGACAGGCTGTGTGTGTGTGAGGGTGATGGAGGAGCTGATATCTGAGAGTGGGACAGGCTGTGTGTGTGTGTGTTAGTGATGGAGGAGCTGGTATCTGAGAGTGGGACAGGCTGTGTGTCTGTGTTAGTGATGGAGGAGCTGGTATCTGAGAGTGGGGCAGGCTGTGTGTGTGTGTTAGTGATGGAGGAGCTGGTATCTGAGAGTGGGACAGGCTGTGTGTGTGTGTTAGTGATGGAGGAGCTGGTATCTGAGAGTGGGACAGGCTGTGTGTGTGTTAGTGATGGAGGAGCTGGTATCTGAGAGTGGGACAGGCTGTGTGTGTGTGTTAGTGATGGAGGAGCTGGTATCTGAGAGTGGGACAGGCTGTGTGTGTGTTAGTGATTGAGGAGCTGGTATCTGAGAGTGGGACAGGCTGTGTGTGTGTGAGGGTGATGGAGGAGCTGGTATCTGAGAGTGGGACAGGCTGTGTATGTGTGAGGGTGATGGAAGAGCTGGTATCTGAGAGTGGGACAGGCTGTGTGTGTGTGTTAGTGATGGAGGAGCTGGTATCTGAGAGTGGGACAGGCTGTGTGTGTGTGAGTTAGTGATGGAGGAGCTGGTATCTGAGAGTGGGACAGGCTGTGTGTGTGTGTTAGTGATGGAGGAGCTGGTATCTGAGAGTGGGACAGGCTGTGTGAGTGTGTTAGTGATGGAGGAGCTGGGATCTGAGAGTGGGACAGGCTGTGTGTGAGGATGATGGAGGAGCTGGTATCTGAGAGTGGGACAGGCTGTGTGTGTGTTAGTGATGGAGGAGCTGGTATCTGAGAGTGGGGCAGGCTGTGTGTGTGTGAGGGTGATGGAGGAGCTGGTATCTGAGAGTGGGACAGTCTGTGTGTGTGTGTTAGTGATGGAGGAGCTGGTATCTGAGAGTGGGACAGGCTGTGTGTGAGGGTGATGGAGGAGCTGGTATCTGAGAGTGGGACAGGCTGTGTGTGAGGATGATGGAGGATCTGGTATCTGAGAGTGGGACAGACTGTGTGTGTGTGTTAGTGATGGAGGAGCTGGTATGTGAGAGTGGGACAGGCTGTGTGTGTTAATGATGGAGGAGCTGGTATCTGAGAGTGGGACAGGCTGTGTGTGTGTGTGAGGGTGAGGGAGGATCTGGTATCTGAGAGTGGGACAGGCTGTGTGTTTGTGAGGGTGATGGAGGAGCTGGTATCTGAGAGTGGGACAGGCTGAGTGTGTGTTAGTGATGGAGGAGCTGGTATCTGAGAGTGGGGCAGGCTGTGTGTGAGGGTGATGGAGGAGCTGGTATCTGAGAGTGGGGCAGGCTGTGTGTGTGTTAGTGATGGAGGAGGTGGAATCTGAGAGTGGGACAGGCTGTGTGTGTGTGTTAGTGATGGAGGAGCTGGTATCTGAGAGTGGGGCAGGCTGTGTGTGTGTGAGGGTGATGGAGGACCTGATATCTGAGAGTGGGACAGGCTGTGTGTGTGTGTGTTAGTGATGGAGGAGCTGGTATCTGAGAGTGGGACAGGCTGTGTGTGTGTGAGGGTGATGGATGAGCTGGTATCTGAGAGTGGGACAGGCTGTGTGTGTGTGTGAGGGTGATTGAGGAGCTGGTATCTGAGAGTGGGGCAGGCTGTGTGTGTTAGTGATAGAGGAGCTGGTATCTGAGAGTGGGGCAGGCTGTGTGTGTTAGTGATAGAGGAGCTGGTATCTGAGAGTGGGACAGGCTGTGTGTGTGTGAGGGTGATGGAGGACCTGATATCTGAGAGTGGGACAGGCTGTGTGTGTGTGTGTTAGTGATGGAGGAGCTGGTATCTGAGAGTGGGACAGGCTGTGTGTGTGTGAGGGTGATGGAGGAGCTGGTATCTGAGAGTGGGACAGGCTGTGTGTGTGTGTGAGGGTGATGGAGGAGCTGGTATCTGAGAGTGGGACAGGCTGTGTGTCTGTGTTAGTGATGGAGGAGCTGGTATCTGAGAGTGGGACAGGCTGTGTGTGTGTGTTAGTGATGGAGGAGCTGGTATCTGAGAGTGGGACAGGCTGTGTGTGTGTTAGTGATGGAGGAGCTGGTATCTGAGAGTGGGACAGGCTGTGTGTGTGTGTTAGTGATGGAGGAGCTGGTATCTGAGAGTGGGACAGGCTGTGTGTGTGTGTTAGTGATGGAGGAGCTGGTATCTGAGAGTGGGACAGGCTGTGTGTGTGTGTTAGTGATGGAGGAGCTGGTATCTGAGAGTGGGGCAGGCTGTGTGTGTGTGTTAGTGATGGAGGATGGAATCTGAGAGTGGGACAGGCTGTGTGTGTGTGTTAGTGATGGAGGAGCTGGTATCTGAGAGTGGGACAGGCTGTGTGTGTGCGTTAGTGATGGAGGAGCTGGTATCTGAGAGGGGGGCAGGCTGTGTGTGTGTGTTAGTGATGGAGGAGCTGCTATCTGAGAGTGGGACAGGCTTTGTTTGTGTTAGTGATGGAGGAGCTGGTATCTGAGAGTGGGACAGGCTGTGTGTGTGTGTTAGTGATGGAGGAGCTGGTATCTGAGAGTGGGACAGGCTGTGTGTGTGTTAGTGATGGAGGAGCTGGTATCTGAGAGTGGGACAGGCTGTGTGTGTGTGAGGGTGATGGAGGAGCTGGTATCTGAGAGTGGGACAGGCTGTGTATGTGTGAGGGTGATGGAGGAGCTGGTATCTGAGAGTGGGATAGGCTGTGTGTGTGTGTTAGTGATGGAGGAGCTGGTATCTGAGAGTGGGACAGGCTGTGTGTGTATGTTAGTGATGGAGGAGATGGTATCTGAGAGTGGGACAGGCTGTGTGTGTGTGTTAGTGATGGAGGAGCTGGTATCTGAGAGTGGGACAGGCTGTGTGTGTGTGTTAGTGATGGAGGAGCTGGTATCTGAGAGTGGGACAGGCTGTGTGTGTGTGTTAGTGATGGAGGAGCTGGGATCTGAGAGTGGGACAGGCTGTGTGTGAGGATGATGGAGGAGCTGGTATCTGAGAGTGGGACAGGCTGTGTGTGTGTTAGTGATGGAGGAGCTGGTATCTGAGAGTGGGGCAGGCTGTTTGTGTGTGAGGGTGATGGAGGAGCTGGTATCTGAGAGTGGGACAGGCTGTGTGTGTGTGTTAGTGATGGAGGAGCTGGTACCTGAGAGTGGGACAGGCTGTGTGTGAGGGTGATGGAGGAGCTGGTATCTGAGAGTGGGACAGGCTGTGTGTGAGGATGATGGAGGATCTGGTATCTGAGAGTGGGACAGGCTGTGTGTGTGTGAGGGTGATGGAGGAGCTGGTATCTGAGAGTGGGACAGGCTGTGTGTGAGGGTGATGGAGGAGCTGGTATCTGAGAGTGGGACAGGCTGTGTGTGTGTTAGTGATAGAGGAGCTGGTATCTGAGAGTGGGACAGGCTGTGTGTGTGTGAGGGTGATGGAGGAGCTGGTATCTGAGAGTGGGACAGGCTGTGTGTGTGAGGGTGATGGAGGAGCTGGTATCTGAGAGTGGGGCAGGATGTGTGTGTGTGTTACTGATGGAGGAGCTGGTATCTGAGAGTGGGACAGGCTGTGTGTGTGTGAGGGTGATGGAGGAGATGGTATCTGAGAGTGGGACAGGCTGTGTGTGTGAGGGTGATGGAGGAGCTGGTATCTGAGAGTGGGACAGGCTGTGTGTGTATTAGTGATGGAGGAGCTGGTATCTGGGAGTGGGACAGGCTGTGTGTGTGTGTGAGGGTGATGGAGGAGCTGGTATCTGAGAGTGGGACAAGGCTGTGTGTGTGTGAGGGTGATGGAGGATCTGGTATCTGAGAGTGGGACAGGCAGTGTGTGTTAGTGATGGAGGAGCTGGTATCTGAGAGTAGGACAGGTTGTGTGTCTGTGTTAGTGATGGAGGACCTGGTATCTGAGAGTGGGACAGGTTGTGTGTGTGTGAGGGTGATGGAAGAGCTGGTATCTGAGAGTGGGACAGGCTGTGTGTGTGTGAGGGTGATGGAGGAGCTGGTATCTGAGAGTGGGACAGGCTGTGTGTGTGTTAGTGATGGAGGAGCTGGTATCTGAGAGTGGGACAGGCTGTGTGTGTGAGTGTGATGGAGGAGCTGGTATCTGAGAGTGGGACAGGCTGTGTGTGTGTCAGTGATGGAGGAGCTGTTATCTGAGAGTGGGACAGGCTGTGTGTGTGAGGGTGATGGAGGAGCTGGTATCTGAGAGTGGGACAGGCTGTGTGTGTGTTAGTGATGGAGGAGCTGGTATCTGAGAGTGGGACAGGCTGTGTGTGTGTTAGTGATGGAGGAGCTGGTATCTGAGAGTGGGACAGGCTGTGTGTGTGTTATTGATGGAGGAGCTGGTATCTGAGAGTGGGACAGGCTGTGTGTGTGTGAGGGTGATGGAGGAGCTGGTATCTGAGAGTGGGGCAGGCTCTGTGTGTGTGTTATTGATAGAGGAGCTGGTATCTGAGAGTGGGGCAGGCTGTGTGTGTGTGTTATTGATAGAGGAGCTGGTATCTGAGAGTGGGACAGGCTGTGTGTGTGTGAGTGAGGGAGGAGCTGGTATATGAGAGTGGGACAGGCTGTGTGTGTGTGAGGGCGATGGAGGAGCTGGTATCTGAGAGTGGGACAGGCTGTGTGTGTGTTAGTGATGGAGGAGCTGGTATCTGAGAGTGGGGCAGGCTGTGTGTGTGTGAGGGTGATGGAGGAGCTGGTATCTGAGAGTGGGACAGGCTGTGTGTGAGGGTGATGGAGGAGCTGGTATCTGAGAGTGGGACAGGCTGTGTGTGTGTGTTAGTGATGGAGGAGCTGGTATCTGAGAGTGGGACAGGCTGTGTGTGAGGGTGATGGAGGAGATGGTATCTGAGAGTGGGACAGGCTGTGTGTGTGTGTTAGTGATGCAGGAGCTGGTATCTGAGAGTGGGGCAGGCTGAGTGTCTGTGAGGGTGATGGAGGATCTGGTATCTGAGAGTGGGGCAGGCTGTGTGTGTGTGAGGGTGATGGAGGAGCTGGTATCTGAGAGTGGGGCAGGCTGTGTGTGTGTGAGGGTGATGGAGGAGCTGGTATCTGAGAGTGGGGCATGCTGTGTGTGTGTGTTATTGATAGAGGAGCTGGTATCTGAGAGTGGGACAGGCTGTGTGTGTGTGTGAGGGTGATGGAGGAGCTGGTATCTGAGATTGGGACAGGCTGTGTGTGTGTGTTAGTGATGGAGGAGCTGGTATCTGAGAGTGGGGCAGGCTGTGTGTGTTAGTGATGGAGGAGCTGGTATCTGAGAGTGGGACAGGCTGTGTGTGTGTGAGGGTGATGGAGGAGCTGATATCTGAGAGTGGGACAGGCTGTGTGTGTGTGTGTTAGTGATGGAGGAGCTGGTATCTGAGAGTGGGACAGGCTGTGTGTCTGTGTTAGTGATGGAGGAGCTGGTATCTGAGAGTGGGGCAGGCTGTGTGTGTGTGTTAGTGATGGAGGAGCTGGTATCTGAGAGTGGGACAGGCTGTGTGTGTGTGTTAGTGATGGAGGAGCTGGTATCTGAGAGTGGGACAGGCTGTGTGTGTGTTAGTGATGGAGGAGCTGGTATCTGAGAGTGGGACAGGCTGTGTGTGTGTGTTAGTGATGGAGGAGCTGGTATCTGAGAGTGGGACAGGCTGTGTGTGTGTTAGTGATTGAGGAGCTGGTATCTGAGAGTGGGACAGGCTGTGTGTGTGTGAGGGTGATGGAGGAGCTGGTATCTGAGAGTGGGACAGGCTGTGTATGTGTGAGGGTGATGGAAGAGCTGGTATCTGAGAGTGGGACAGGCTGTGTGTGTGTGTTAGTGATGGAGGAGCTGGTATCTGAGAGTGGGACAGGCTGTGTGTGTGTGTGTTAGTGATGGAGGAGCTGGTATCTGAGAGTGGGACAGGCTGTGTGTGTGTGTTAGTGATGGAGGAGCTGGTATCTGAGAGTGGGACAGGCTTTGTGTGTGTGTTAGTGATGGAGGAGCTGGTATCTGAGAGTGGGACAGGCTGTGTGAGTGTGTTAGTGATGGAGGAGCTGGGATCTGAGAGTGGGACAGGCTGTGTGTGAGGATGATGGAGGAGCTGGTATCTGAGAGTGGGACAGGCTGTGTGTGTGTTAGTGATGGAGGAGCTGGTATCTGAGAGTGGGGCAGGCTGTGTGTGTGTGAGGGTGATGGAGGAGCTGGTATCTGAGAGTGGGACAGTCTGTGTGTGTGTGTTAGTGATGGAGGAGCTGGTATCTGAGAGTGGGACAGGCTGTGTGTGAGGGTGATGGAGGAGCTGGTATCTGAGAGTGGGACAGGCTGTGTGTGAGGATGATGGAGGATCTGGTATCTGAGAGTGGGACAGACTGTGTGTGTGTGTTAGTGATGGAGGAGCTGGTATGTGAGAGTGGGACAGGCTGTGTGTGTTAATGATGGAGGAGCTGGTATCTGAGAGTGGGACAGGCTGTGTGTGTGTGTGAGGGTGAGGGAGGATCTGGTATCTGAGAGTGGGACAGGCTGTGTGTTTGTGAGGGTGATGGAGGAGCTGGTATCTGAGAGTGGGACAGGCTGAGTGTGTGTTAGTGATGGAGGAGCTGGTATCTGAGAGTGGGGCAGGCTGTGTGTGAGGGTGATGGAGGAGCTGGTATCTGAGAGTGGGGCAGGCTGTGTGTGTGTTAGTGATGGAGGAGGTGGAATCTGAGAGTGGGACAGGCTGTGTGTGTGTGTTAGTGATGGAGGAGCTGGTATCTGAGAGTGGGGCAGGCTGTGTGTGTGTGAGGGTGATGGAGGACCTGATATCTGAGAGTGGGACAGGCTGTGTGTGTGTGTGTTAGTGATGGAGGAGCTGGTATCTGAGAGTGGGACAGGCTGTGTGTGTGTGAGGGTGATGGATGAGCTGGTATCTGAGAGTGGGACAGGCTGTGTGTGTGTGTGAGGGTGATGGAGGAGCTGGTATCTGAGAGTGGGGCAGGCTGTGTGTGTTAGTGATAGAGGAGCTGGTATCTGAGAGTGGGGCAGGCTGTGTGTGTTAGTGATAGAGGAGCTGGTATCTGAGAGTGGGACAGGCTGTGTGTGTGTGAGGGTGATGGAGGACCTGATATCTGAGAGTGGGACAGGCTGTGTGTGTGTGTGTTAGTGATGGAGGAGCTGGTATCTGAGAGTGGGACAGGCTGTGTGTGTGTGAGGGTAATGGAGGAGCTGGTATCTGAGAGTGGGACAGGCTGTGTGTGCGTGTGAGGGTGATGGAGGAGCTGGTATCTGAGAGTGGGACAGGCTGTGTGTCTGTGTTAGTGATGGAGGAGCTGGTATCTGAGAGTGGGACAGGCTGTGTGTGTGTGTTAGTGATGGAGGAGCTGGTATCTGAGAGTGGGACAGGCTGTGTGTGTGTTAGTGATGGAGGAGCTGGTATCTGAGAGTGGGACAGGCTGTGTGTGTGTGTTAGTGATGGAGGAGCTGGTATCTGAGAGTGGGACAGGCTGTGTGTGTGTGTTAGTGATGGAGGAGCTGGTATCTGAGAGTGGGACAGGCTGTGTGTGTGTGTTAGTGATGGAGGAGCTGGTATCTGAGAGTGGGGCAGGCTGTGTGTGTGTGTTAGTGATGGAGGATGGAATCTGAGAGTGGGACAGGCTGTGTGTGTGTGTTAGTGATGGAGGAGCTGGTATCTGAGAGTGGGACAGGCTGTGTGTGTGCGTTAGTGATGGAGGAGCTGGTATCTGAGAGGGGGGCAGGCTGTGTGTGTGTGTTAGTGATGGAGGAGCTGCTATCTGAGAGTGGGACAGGCTTTGTTTGTGTTAGTGATGGAGGAGCTGGTATCTGAGAGTGGGACAGGCTGTGTGTGTGTGTTAGTGATGGAGGAGCTGGTATCTGAGAGTGGGACAGGCTGTGTGTGTGTTAGTGATGGAGGAGCTGGTATCTGAGAGTGGGACAGGCTGTGTGTGTGTGAGGGTGATGGAGGAGCTGGTATCTGAGAGTGGGACAGGCTGTGTATGTGTGAGGGTGATGGAGGAGCTGGTATCTGAGAGTGGGATAGGCTGTGTGTGTGTGTTAGTGATGGAGGAGCTGGTATCTGAGAGTGGGACAGGCTGTGTGTGTATGTTAGTGATGGAGGAGATGGTATCTGAGAGTGGGACAGGCTGTGTGTGTGTGTTAGTGATGGAGGAGCTGGTATCTGAGAGTGGGACAGGCTGTGTGTGTGTGTTAGTGATGGAGGAGCTGGTATCTGAGAGTGGGACAGGCTGTGTGTGTGTGTTAGTGATGGAGGAGCTGGGATCTGAGAGTGGGACAGGCTGTGTGTGAGGATGATGGAGGAGCTGGTATCTGAGAGTGGGACAGGCTGTGTGTGTGTTAGTGATGGAGGAGCTGGTATCTGAGAGTGGGGCAGGCTGTTTGTGTGTGAGGGTGATGGAGGAGCTGGTATCTGAGAGTGGGACAGGCTGTGTGTGTGTGTTAGTGATGGAGGAGCTGGTACCTGAGAGTGGGACAGGCTGTGTGTGAGGGTGATGGAGGAGCTGGTATCTGAGAGTGGGACAGGCTGTGTGTGAGGATGATGGAGGATCTGGTATCTGAGAGTGGGACAGGCTGTGTGTGTGTGAGGGTGATGGAGGAGCTGGTATCTGAGAGTGGGACAGGCTGTGTGTGAGGGTGATGGAGGAGCTGGTATCTGAGAGTGGGACAGGCTGTGTGTGTGTTAGTGATAGAGGAGCTGGTATCTGAGAGTGGGACAGGCTGTGTGTGTGTGAGGCTGATGGAGGAGCTGGTATCTGAGAGTGGGACAGGCTGTGTGTGTGAGGGTGATGGAGGAGCTGGTATCTGAGAGTGGGGCAGGATGTGTGTGTGTGTTACTGATGGAGGAGCTGGTATCTGAGAGTGGGACAGGCTGTGTGTGTGTGAGGGTGATGGAGGAGCTGGTATCTGAGAGTGGGACAGGCTGTGTGTGTGAGGGTGATGGAGGAGCTGGTATCTGAGAGTGGGACAGGCTGTGTGTGTATTAGTGATGGAGGAGCTGGTATCTGGGAGTGGGACAGGCTGTGTGTGTGTGTGAGGGTGATGGAGGAGCTGGTATCTGAGAGTGGGACAAGGCTGTGTGTGTGTGAGGGTGATGGAGGATCTGGTATCTGAGAGTGGGACAGGCAGTGTGTGTTAGTGATGGAGGAGCTGGTATCTGAGAGTAGGACAGGTTGTGTGTCTGTGTTAGTGATGGAGGACCTGGTATCTGAGAGTGGGACAGGTTGTGTGTGTGTGAGGGTGATGGAGGAGCTGGTATCTGAGAGTGGGACAGGCTGTGTGTGTGTGTTAGTAATGGAGTAGCTGGTATCTGAGAGTGGGACAGGCTGTGTGTGTGTGAGGGTGATGGAGGAGCTGGTATCTGAGAGTGGGACAGGCTGTGTGTGTGAGGGTGATGGAGGAGCTGGTATCTGAGAGTGGGGCAGGCTGTCTGTGTGTGAGGGTGATGGAGGAGCTGGTATCTGAGAGTGCGACAGGCTGTGTGTGTGTGAGGGTGATGGAGGAGCTGGTATCTGAGAGATGGACAGGCTGTGTGTGTGTGTTAGTGATGGAGGAGCTGGTATCTGAGAGTGGGACAGGCTGTGTGTGTGTGAGGGTATTGAAGGAGCTGGTATCTGAGAGTGGGACAGGCTGTGTGTGTGTGTTAGTGATGGAGGAGCTGGTATCTGAGAGTGGGACAGGCTGTGTGTGTTAGTGATGGAGGAGCTGGTATCTGAGAGTGGGACAGGCTGTGTGTGTGTGTCATTGATGGAGGAGCTGGTATCTGAGAGTGGGACAGGTTGTGTGTGTGTGATTGTGATGGAGGAGCTGGTATCTGAGAGTGGGACAGGCTGTGTCTGTTAGTGATGGAGGAGCTGGTATCTGAGAGTGGGACAGGCTGTGTGTGAGGGTGATGGAGGATTTGGTATCTGAGAGTGGGACAGGCTGTGTGTGTGAGGGTGATGGAGGATCTGGTATCTGAGAGTGGGACAGGCTGTGTGTGAGGGTGATGGAGGATCTGGTATCTGAGAGTGGGACAGGCTGTGTGTGTGAGGGTGATGGAGGAGCTGGTATCTGAGATTGGGACAGGCTGTGCATGTGTGTTAGTGATGGAGGAGCTGGTATCTGAGAGTGGGACAGGCTGTGTGTGAGGATGATGGAGGAGCTGGTATCTGAGAGTGGGACAGGCTGTGTGTGTGTGAGGGTGATGGAGGAGCTGGCATCTGAGAGTGGGACAGGCTGTGTGTGAGGGTGATGTAGGATCTGGTATCTGAGAGTGGGACAGGCTGTGTGTGAGGATGATGGAGGAGCTGGTATCTGAGAGTGGGACAGGCTGTGTGTGTGTTAGTGATGGAGGAGCTGGTATCTGAGAGTGGGACAGGCTGTGTGTGTGTGAGGGTGATGGAGGATCTGGTATCTGAGAGTCGGACAGGCTGTGTGTGTGTGTGAGGGTGATGGAGGAGCTGGTATCTGAGAGTGGGACAGGCTGTGTGTGTGTGAGGGTGATGGAGGAGCTGGTATCTGAGAGTGGGACAGGCTGTGTGTGTGTGAGGGTGATGGAGGAGCTGGTATCTGAGCGTGGGACAGGCTGTGTGTGTGTGAGGGTGATGGAGGAGCTGGTATCTGAGAGTGGGACAGGCTGTGTGTGT
This sequence comes from Carcharodon carcharias, assembly GCF_017639515.1. NCBI lineage: Eukaryota > Metazoa > Chordata > Chondrichthyes > Lamniformes > Lamnidae > Carcharodon > Carcharodon carcharias. Next base: position 15,850,229 of record NC_054500.1, read on the forward strand.
GTGAGGGTGATGGAGGAGCTGGTATCTGAGAGTGGGACAGGCTGTGTGTGTGTGTTAGTGATGGAGGAGCTGGTATCTGAGAGTGGGACAGGCTGTGTGTGTTAGTGATGGAGGAGCTGGTATCTGAGAGTGGGACAGGCTGTGTGTGTGTGAGGGTGATGGAGGAGCTGGTATCTGAGAGTGGGACAGGCTGTGTGTGTGTGAGGGTGATGGAGGAGCTGGTCTCTGAGAGTGGGACAGGCTGTGTGTGTGTGTGTGAGGGTGATGGAGGAGCTGGTATCTGAGAGTGGGACAGGCTGTGTGTGTGAGGGTGATGGAGGAGCTGGTATCTGAGAGTGGGACAGGCTGTGTGTGTGTGTTAGTGATGGAGGAGCTGGTATCTGAGAGTGGGACAGGCTGTGTGTGTGTGTTAGTGATGGAGGAGCTGGTATCTGAGAGTGGGGCAGGCTGTGTGTGTGTGTTAGTGAACGAGGAGCTGGTATCTGAGAGTGGGGCAGGCTGTGTGTGTGTGAGGGTGATGGAGGAGCTGGTATCGGAGAGTGGGACAGGCTGTGTGGGTGTGAGGGTGATGGAGGAGCTGGTATGTGAGAGTGGGGCAGGCTGTGTGTGTGTGTTAGTGATGGAGGAGCTGGTATCTGAGATTGAGACAGTGATGGGGAGTGAGGGAGGAGCTGGTATCTGAGATTGAGACAGTGTGTGTGAGTGAGGGAGGAGCTGGTATCTGAGAGTGGGACAGGCTGTGTGTGTGTGAGGGTGATGGAAGAGCTGGTATCTGAGAGTGGGACAGGCTGTGTGTGTGTGAGGGTGATGGAGGAGCTGGTATCTGAGAGTGGGACAGGCTGTGTGTGTGTTAGTGATGGAGGAGCTGGTATCTGAGAGTGGGACAGGCTGTGTGTGTGAGTGTGATGGAGGAGCTGGTATCTGAGAGTGGGACAGGCTGTGTGTGTGTCAGTGATGGAGGAGCTGTTATCTGAGAGTGGGACAGGCTGTGTGTGTGAGGGTGATGGAGGAGCTGGTATCTGAGAGTGGGACAGGCTGTGTGTGTGTTAGTGATGGAGGAGCTGGTATCTGAGAGTGGGACAGGCTGTGTGTGTGTTAGTGATGGAGGAGCTGGTATCTGAGAGTGGGACAGGCTGTGTGTGTGTTATTGATGGAGGAGCTGGTATCTGAGAGTGGGACAGGCTGTGTGTGTGTGAGGGTGATGGAGGAGCTGGTATCTGAGAGTGGGGCAGGCTCTGTGTGTGTGTTATTGATAGAGGAGCTGGTATCTGAGAGTGGGGCAGGCTGTGTGTGTGTGTTATTGATAGAGGAGCTGGTATCTGAGAGTGGGACAGGCTGTGTGTGTGTGAGTGAGGGAGGAGCTGGTATATGAGAGTGGGACAGGCTGTGTGTGTGTGAGGGTGAGGGAGGAGCTGGTATCTGAGAGTGGGACAGGCTGTGTGTGTGTTAGTGATGGAGGAGCTGGTATCTGAGAGTGGGACAGGCTGTGTGTGTGTGAGGGTGATGGAGGAGCTGGTATCTGAGAGTGGAACAGGCTGTGTGTGAGGGTGATGGAGGAGCTGGTATCTGAGAGTGGGACAGGCTGTGTGTGTGTGTTAGTGATGGAGGAGCTGGTATCTGAGAGTGGGACAGGCTGTGTGTGAGGGTGATGGAGGAGATGGTATCTGAGAGTGGGACAGGCTGTGTGTGTGTGTTAGTGATGCAGGAGCTGGTATCTGAGAGTGGGGCAGGCTGTGTGTCTGTGAGGGTGATGGAGGATCTGGTATCTGAGAGTGGGGCAGGCTGTGTGTGTGTGAGGGTGATGGAGGAGCTGGTATCTGAGAGTGGGGCAGGCTGTGTGTGTGTGAGGGTGATGGAGGAGCTGGTATCTGAGAGTGGGGCATGCTGTGTGTGTGTGTTATTGATAGAGGAGCTGGTATCTGAGAGTGGGACAGGCTGTGTGTGTGTGTGAGGGTGATGGAGGAGCTGGTATCTGAGATTGGGACAGGCTGTGTGTGTGTGTTAGTGATGGAGGAGCTGGTATCTGAGAGTGGGGCAGGCTGTGTGTGTTAGTGATGGAGGAGCTGGTATCTGAGAGTGGGACAGGCTGTGTGTGTGTGAGGGTGATGGAGGAGCTGATATCTGAGAGTGGGACAGGCTGTGTGTGTGTGTGTTAGTGATGGAGGAGCTGGTATCTGAGAGTGGGACAGGCTGTGTGTCTGTGTTAGAGATGGAGGAGCTGGTATCTGAGAGTGGGGCAGGCTCAGTGTGTGTGTTAGTGATGGAGGAGCTGGTATCTGAGAGTGGGACAGGCTGTGTGTGTGTGTTAATGATGGAGGAGCTGGTATCTGAGAGTGGGACAGTCTGTGTGTGTGTTAGTGATGGAGGAGCTGGTATCTGAGAGTGGGACAGGCTGTGTGTGTGAGTGTGATGGAGGAGCTGGTATCTGAGAGTGGGACAGGCTGTGTGTGTGTCAGTGATGGAGGAGCTGTTATCTGAGAGTGGGACAGGCTGTGTGTGTGAGGGTGATGGAGGAGCTGGTATCTGAGAGTGGGACAGGCTGTGTGTGTGTTAGTGATGGAGGAGCTGGTATCTGAGAGTGGGACAGGCTGTGTGTGTGTTAGTGATGGAGGAGCTGGTATCTGAGAGTGGGACAGGCTGTGTGTGTGTTATTGATGGAGGAGCTGGTATCTGAGAGTGGGACAGGCTGTGTGTGTGTGAGGGTGATGGAGGAGCTGGTATCTGAGAGTGGGGCAGGCTCTGTGTGTGTGTTATTGATAGAGGAGCTGGTATCTGAGAGTGGGGCAGGCTGTGTGTGTGTGTTATTGATAGAGGAGCTGGTATCTGAGAGTGGGACAGGCTGTGTGTGTGTGAGTGAGGGAGGAGCTGGTATATGAGAGTGGGACAGGCTGTGTGTGTGAGAGGGTGAGGGAGGAGCTGGTATCTGAGAGTGGGACAGGCTGTGTGTGTGTTAGTGATGGAGGAGCTGGTATCTGAGAGTGGGACAGGCTGTGTGTGTGTGAGGGTGATGGAGGAGCTGGTATCTGAGAGTGGAACAGGCTGTGTGTGAGGGTGATGGAGGAGCTGGTATCTGAGAGTGGGACAGGCTGTGTGTGTGTGTTAGTGATGGAGGAGCTGGTATCTGAGAGTGGGACAGGCTGTGTGTGAGGGTGATGGAGGAGATGGTATCTGAGAGTGGGACAGGCTGTGTGTGTGTGTTAGTGATGCAGGAGCTGGTATCTGAGAGTGGGGCAGGCTGTGTGTCTGTGAGGGTGATGGAGGATCTGGTATCTGAGAGTGGGGCAGGCTGTGTGTGTGTGAGGGTGATGGAGGAGCTGGTATCTGAGAGTGGGGCAGGCTGTGTGTGTGTGAGGGTGATGGAGGAGCTGGTATCTGAGAGTGGGGCATGCTGTGTGTGTGTGTTATTGATAGAGGAGCTGGTATCTGAGAGTGGGACAGGCTGTGTGTGTGTGTGAGGGTGATGGAGGAGCTGGTATCTGAGATTGGGACAGGCTGTGTGTGTGTGTTAGTGATGGAGGAGCTGGTATCTGAGAGTGGGGCAGGCTGTGTGTGTTAGTGATGGAGGAGCTGGTATCTGAGAGTGGGACAGGCTGTGTGTGTGTGAGGGTGATGGAGGAGCTGATATCTGAGAGTGGGACAGGCTGTGTGTGTGTGTGTTAGTGATGGAGGAGCTGGTATCTGAGAGTGGGACAGGCTGTGTGTCTGTGTTAGTGATGGAGGAGCTGGTATCTGAGAGTGGGGCAGGCTCAGTGTGTGTGTTAGTGATGGAGGAGCTGGTATCTGAGAGTGGGACAGGCTGTGTGTGTGTGTTAATGATGGAGGAGCTGGTATCTGAGAGTGGGACAGTCTGTGTGTGTGTTAGTGATGGAGGAGCTGGTATCTGAGAGTGGGACAGGCTGTGTGTGTGTGTTAGTGATGGAGGAGCTGGTATCTGAGAGTGGGACAGGCTGTGTGTGTGTGAGGATGAAAGAGGAGCTGGTATCTGAGAGTGGGACAGGCTGTGTGTGTGTGAGGGTGATGGACGAGCTGGTATCTGAGAGTGGGACAGGCTGTGTATGTGTGAGGGTGATGGAGGAGCTGGTATCTGAGAGTGGGACAGGCTGTGTGTGTGTGTTAGTGATGGAGGAGCTGGTATCTGTGAGTGGGATAGGCTGTGTGTGTTTGTGTTAGTGATGGAGGAGCTGGTATCTGAGAGTGGGACAGGCTGTATGTGTGTGTTAGTGATGGAGGAGCTGGTATCTGAGAGTGGGACAGGCTGTGTGTGTGTGTTAGTGATGGAGGAGCTGGTATCTGAGAGTGGGACAGGCTGTGTGAGTGTGTTAGTGATGGAGGAGCTGGGATCTGAGAGTGGGACAGGCTGTGTGTGAGGATGATGGAGGAGCTGGTATCTGAGAGTGGGACAGTCTGTGTGTGTGTTAGTGATGGAGGAGCTGGTATCTGAGAGTGGGGCAGGCTGTGTGTGTGTGAGGGTGATGGAGGAGCTGGTATCTGAGAGTGGGACAGTCTGTGTGTGTGTGTTAGTGATGGAGGAGCTGGTATCTGAGAGTGGGACAGGCTGTGTGTGAGGATGATGGAGGATCTGGTATGTGAGAGTGGGACAGACTGTGTGTGTGTGTTAGTGATGGAGGAGCTGGTATGTGAGAGTGGGACAGGCTGTGTGTGTTAATGATGGAGGAGCTGGTATCTGAGAGTGGGACAGGCTGTGTGTGTGTGTTAGTGATGGAGGAGCTGATATTTGAGAGTGGGACAGGCTGTGTGTGTGTGTGAGCGTGAGGGAGGATCTGGTATCTGAGAGTGGGACAGGCTGTGTGTGTGTGAGGGTGAGGGAGGATCTGGTATCTGAGAGTGGGACAGGCTGTGTGTGTGTGTTAGTGATGGAGGAGCTGGTATCTGAGAGTGGGACAGGCTGAGTGTGTGTTAGTGATGGAGGAGCTGGTATCTGAGAGTGGGGCAGGCTGTGTGTGAGGGTGATGGAGGAGCTGGTATCTGAGAGTGGGGCAGGCTGTGTGTGTGTTAGTGATGGAGGAGTTGGTATCTGAGAGTGGGACAGGCTGTGTGTGTGTGTTAGTGATGGAGGAGCTGGTATCTGAGAGTGGGGCAGGTTGTGTGTGTGTGTTAGTGATGGAGGAGCTGGTATCTGAGAGTGGGGCAGGCTGTGTGTGTGTGTGTTAGTGATGGAGGAGCTGGTATCTGAGAGTGGGACAGGCTGTGTGTGTGTGTTATAGATGGAGGAGCTGTTATCTGAGAGTGGGACAGGCTGTGTGTGTGTGAGGGTGATGGAGGAGCTGGTATCTGAGAGTGGGGCAGGCTGTGTGTGTTAGTGATGGAGGAGCTGGTATCTGAGAGTGGGACAGGCTGTGTGTGTGTGTTAGTGATGGAGGAGCTGGTATCTGAGAGTGGGGCAGGCTGTGTGTGTTAGTGATAGAGGAGCTGGTATCTGAGAGTGGGGCAGGCTGTGAGTGTTAGTGATAGAGGAGCTGGTATCTGAGAGTGGGACAGGCTGTGTGTGTGTGAGGGTGATGGAGGACCTGATATCTGAGAGTGGGACAGGCTGTGTGTGTGTGTGTTAGTGATGGAGGAGCTGGTATCTGAGAGTGGGACAGGCTGTGTGTGTGTGAGGGTGATGTAGGAGCTGGTATCTGAGAGTGGGACAGGCTGTGTGTGTGTGTGAGGGTGATGGAGGAGCTGGTATCTGAGAGTGGGACAGGCTGTGTGTGTGTGTTAGTGATGGAGGAGCTGGTATCTGAGAGTGGGACAGGCTGTGTGCGTGTGAGGGTGATGGAGGAGCTGGTATCTGAGAGTGGGACAGGCTGTGTGTCTGTGTTAGTGATGGAGGAGCTGGTATCTGAGAGTGGGGCAGGCTGTGTGTGTGTGTTAGTGATGGAGGATGGTATCTGAGAGTGGGACAGGCTGTGTGTGTGTGTTAGTGATGGAGGAGCTGGTATCTGAGAGTGGGACAGGCTGTGTGTGTGCGTTAGTGATGGAGGAGCTGGTATCTGAGAGGGGGACAGGCTGTGTGTGTGTGTTAGTGATGGAGGAGCTGGTATCTGAGAGTGGGACAGGCTGTGTGTGTGTTAGTGATGGAGGAGCTGGTATCTGAGAGTGGGACAGGCTGTGTGTGTGTGTTAGTGATGGAGGAGCTGGTATCTGAGAGTGGGACAGTCTGTGTGTGTGTGTTAGTGATGGAGGAGCTGGGATCTGAGAGTGGGACAGGCTGTGTGTGAGGATGATGGAGGAGCTGGTATCTGAGAGTGGGACAGGCTGTGTGTGTGTTAGTGATGGAGGAGCTGGTATCTGAGAGTGGGGCAGGCTGTGTGTGTGTGAGGGTGATGGAGGAGCTGGTATCTGAGAGTGGGACAGTCTGTGTGTGTGTGTTAGTGATGGAGGAGCTGGTATCTGAGAGTGGGACAGGCTGTGTGTGAGGGTGATGGAGGAGCTGGTATCTGAGAGTGGGACAGGCTGTGTGTGAGGATGATGGAGGATCTGGTATCTGAGAGTGGGACAGACTGTGTGTGTGTGTTAGTGATGGAGGAGCTGGTATCTGAGAGTGGGACAGGCTGTGTGTGTTAATGATGGAGGAGCTGGTATCTGAGAGTGGGACAGGCTGTGTGTGTGTGTTAGTGATGGAGGAGCTGATAATTGAGAGTGGGACAGGCTGTGTGTGTGTGTGAGGGTGAGGGAGGATCTGGTATCTGAGATTGGGACAGGCTGTGTGTTTGTGAGGGTGATGGAGGAGCTGGTATCTGAGAGTGGGACAGGCTGAGTGTGTGTTAGTGATGGAGGAGCTGGTATCTGAGAGTGGGGCAGGCTGTGTGTGAGGGTGATGGAGGAGCTGGTATCTGAGAGTGGGGCTGGCTGTGTGTGTGTTCGTGATGGAGGAGCTGGTATCTGAGAGTGGGACAGGCTGTGTGTGTGTTTTAGTGATGGAGGAGCTGGTATCTGAGAGTGTGGCAGGCTGTGTGTGTGTGTTAGTGATGGAGGAGCTGGTATCTGAGAGTGGGGCAGGCTGTGTGTGTGTGTGTTAGTGATGGAGGAGCTGGTATCTGAGAGTGGGACAGGCTGTGTGTGTGTGTTATAGATGGAGGAGCTGGTATCTGAGAGTGGGACAGGCTGTGTGTGTGTGAGGGTGATGGAGGAGCTGGTATCTGAGAGTGGGGCAGGCTGTGTGTGTTAGTGATGGAGCAGCTGGTATCTGAGTGTGGGACAGGCTGTGTGTGTGTGTTAGTGATGGAGGAGCTGGTATCTGAGAGTGGGGCAGGCTGTGTGTGTTAGTGATAGAGGAGCTGGTATCTGAGAGTGGGGCAGGCTGTGTGTGTTAGTGATAGAGGAGCTGGTATCTGAGAGTGGGACAGGCTGTGTGTGTGTGAGGTTGATGGAGGACCTGATATCTGAGAGTGGGACAGGCTGTGTGTGTGTGTGTTAGTGATGGAGGAGCTGGTATCTGAGAGTGGGACAGGCTGTGTTTGTGTGAGGGTGATGGAGGAGCTGGTATCTGAGATTGGGACAGGCTGTGTGTGTGTGTGTGGGTGATGGAGGAGCTGGTATCTGAGAGTGGGACAGGCTGTGTGTCTGTGTTAGTGATGGAGGAGCTGGTATCTGAGAGTGGGGCAGGCTGTGTGTGTGTGTTAGTGATGGAGGATGGAATCTGAGAGTGGGACAGGCTGTGTGTGTGTGTTAGTGATGGAGGAGCTGGTATCTGAGAGTGGGACAGGCTGTGTGTGTGTGTTAGTGATGGAGGAGCTGGTATCTGAGAGTGGGACAGGCTGTGTGTGCGTTAGTGATGGAGGAGCTGGTATCTGAGAGGGGGGCAGGCTGTGTGTGTGTGTTAGTGATGGAGGAGCTGGTATCTGAGAGTGGGACAGGCCTTGTTTGTGTTAGTGATGGAGGAGCTGGTATCTGAGAGTGGGACAGGCTGTGTGTGTGTGTTAGTGATGGAGGAGCTGGTATCTGAGAGTGGGACAGGCTGTGTGTGTGTTAGTGATGGAGGAGCTGGTATCTGAGAGTGGGACAGGCTGTGTGTGTGTGAGGGTGATGGAGGAGCTGGTATCTGAGAGTGGGACAGGCTGTGTATGTGTGAGGTTGATGGAGGAGCTGGTATCTGAGAGTGGGATAGGCTGTGTGTGTGTGTTAGTGATGGAGGAGCTGGTATCTGAGAGTGGGACAGGCTGTGTGTGTGTGTTACTGATGGAGGAGCTGGTATCTGAGAGTGGGACAGGCTGTGTGTGTGTGAGGGTGATGGAGGAGCTGGTATCTGAGAGTGGGACAGGCTGTGTGTGTGAGGGTGATGGAGGAGCTGGTATCTGAGAGTGGGACAGGCTGTGTGTGTGTTAGTGATGGAGGAGCTGGTATCTGGGAGTGGGACAGGCTGTGTGTGTGTGTGAGGGTGATGGAGGAGCTGGTATCTGAGAGTGGGACAAGGCTGTGTGTGTGTGAGGGTGATGGAGGATCTGGTATCTGAGAGTGGGACAGGCAGTGTGTGTTAGTGATGGAGGAGCTGGTATCTGATAGTGGGACAGGTTGTGTGTGTGTGTTAGTGATGGAGGACCTGGTATCTGAGAGTGGGACAGGTTGTGTGTGTGTGAGGGTGATGGAGGAGCTGGTATCTGAGAGTGGGACAGGCTGTGTGTGTGTGTTAGTAATGGAGGAGCTGGTATCTGAGAGTGGGACAGGCTGTGTGTGTGTGAGGGTGATGGAGGAGCTGGTATCTGAGAGTGGGACAGGCTGTGTGTGTGAGGGTGATGGAGGAGCTGGTATCTGAGAGTGGGGCAGGCTGTCTGTGTGTGAGGGTGATGGAGGAGCTGGTATCTGAGAGTGCGACAGGCTGTGTGTGTGTGAGGGTGATGGAGGAGCTGGTATCTGAGAGATGGACAGGCTGTGTGTGTGTGTTAGTGATGGAGGAGCTGGTATCTGAGAGTGGGACAGGCTGTGTGTGTGTGAGGGTGATGAAGGAGCTGGTATCTGAGAGTGGGACAGGCTGTGTGTGTGTGTTAGTGATGGAGGAGCTGGTATCTGAGAGTGGGACAGGCTGTGTGTGTTAGTGATGGAGGAGCTGGTATCTGAGAGTGGGACAGGCTGTGTGTGTGTGTTATTGATGGAGGAGCTGGTATCTGAGAGTGGGACAGGCTGTGTGTGTGTGAGTGTGATGGAGGAGCTGGTATCTGAGAGTGGGACAGGCTGTGTCTGTTAGTGATGGAGGAGCTGGTATCTGAGAGTGGGACAGGCTGTGTGTGAGGGTGATGGAGGATTTGGTATCTGAGAGTGGGACAGGCTGTGTGTGTGAGGGTGATGGAGGATCTGGTATCTGAGAGTGGGACAGGCTGTGTGTGAGGGTGATGGAGGATCTGGTATCTGAGAGTGGGACAGGCTGTGTGTGTGAGGGTGATGAGGAGCTGGTATCTGAGATTGGGACAGGCTGTGTATGTGTGTTAGTGATGGAGGAGCTGGTATCTGAGAGTGGGACAGGCTGTGTGTGAGGATGATGGAGGAGCTGGTATCTGAGAGTGGGACAGGCTGTGTGTGTGTGAGGGTGATGGAGGAGCTGGTATCTGAGAGTGGGACAGGCTGTGTGTGAGGGTGATGGAGGAGCTGGTATCTGAGAGTGGGACAGGCTGTGTGTGAGGATGATGGAGGAGCTGGTATCTGAGAGTGGGACAGGCTGTGTGTGTGTTAGTGATGGAGGATCTGGTATCTGAGATTGGGACAGGCTGTGTGTGTGTGAGGGTGATGGAGGATCTGGTATCTGAGAGTGGGACAGGCTGTGTGTCTGTGTGAGGGTGATGGAGGAGCTGGTATCTGAGAGTGGGACAGGCTGTGTGTGTGTGAGGGTGATGGAGGAGCTGGTATCTGAGAGTGGGACAGGCTGTGTGTGTGTGAGGGTGATGGAGGAGCTGGTATCTGAGAGTGGGACAGGCTGTGTGTGTGTGAGGGTGATGGAGGAGCTGGTATCTGAGAGTGGGACAGGCTGTGTGTGTGTGAGGGTGATGGAGGAGCTGGTATCTGAGAGTGGGACAGGCTGTGTGTGTGTGTTAGTGATGGAGGAGCTGGTATCTGAGAGTGGGACAGGCTGTGTGTGTGAGGGTGATGGAGGAGCTGGTATCTGAGAGTGGGACAGGCTGTGTGTGTGTTAGTGATGGAGGAGCTGGTATCTGGGAGTGGGACAGGCTGTGTGTGTGTGTGAGTGTGATGCAGGAGCTGGTATCTGAGAGTGGGACAAGGCTGTGTGTGTGTGAGGGTGATGGAGGATCTGGTATCTGAGAGTGGGACAGGCAGTGTGTGTTAGTGATGGAGGAGCTGGTATCTGAGAGTGGGACAGGTTGTGTGTGTGTGTTAGTGATGGAGGACCTGGTATCTGAGAGTGGGACAGGTTGTGTGTGTGTGAGGGTGATGGAGGAGCTGGTATCTGAGAGTGGGACAGGCTGTGTGTGTGTGTTAGTAATGGAGGAGCTGGTATCTGAGAGTGGGACAGGCTGTGTGTGTGTGAGGGTGATGGAGGAGCTGGTATCTGAGAGTGGGACAGGCTGTGTGTGTGAGGGTGATGGAGGAGCTGGTATCTGAGAGTGGGACAGGCTGTCTGTGTGTGAGGGTGATGGAGGAGCTGGTATCTGAGAGTGCGACAGGCTGTGTGTGTGTGAGGGTGATGGAGGAGCTGGTATCTGAGAGATGGACAGGCTGTGTGTGTGTGTTAGTGATGGAGGAGCTGGTATCTGAGAGTGGGACAGGCTGTGTGTGTGTGAGGGTGATGAAGGAGCTGGTATCTGAGAGTGGGACAGGCTGTGTGTGTGTGTTAGTGATGGAGGAGCTGGTATCTGAGAGTGGGACAGGCTGTGTGTGTTAGTGATGGAGGAGCTGGTATCTGAGAGTGGGACAGGCTGTGTGTGTGTGTTATTGATGGAGGAGCTGGTATCTGAGAGTGGGACAGGCTGTGTGTGTGTGAGTGTGATGGAGGAGCTGGTATCTGAGAGTGGGACAGGCTGTGTCTGTTAGTGATGGAGGAGCTGGTATCTGAGAGTGGGACAGGCTGTGTGTGAGGGTGATGGAGGATTTGGTATCTGAGAGTGGGACAGGCTGTGTGTGTGAGGGTGATGGAGGATCTGGTATCTGAGAGTGGGACAGGCTGTGTGTGAGGGTGATGGAGGATCTGGTATCTGAGAGTGGGACAGGCTGTGTGTGTGAGGGTGATGAGGAGCTGGTATCTGAGATTGGGACAGGCTGTGTATGTGTGTTAGTGATGGAGGAGCTGGTATCTGAGAGTGGGACAGGCTGTGTGTGAGGATGATGGAGGAGCTGGTATCTGAGAGTGGGACAGGCTGTGTGTGTGTGAGGGTGATGGAGGAGCTGGTATCTGAGAGTGGGACAGGCTGTGTGTGAGGGTGATGGAGGAGCTGGTATCTGAGAGTGGGACAGGCTGTGTGTGAGGATGATGGAGGAGCTGGTATCTGAGAGTGGGACAGGCTGTGTGTGTGTTAGTGATGGAGGAGCTGGTATCTGAGATTGGGACAGGCTGTGTGTGTGTGAGGGTGATGGAGGATCTGGTATCTGAGAGTGGGACAGGCTGTGTGTCTGTGTGAGGGTGATGGAGGAGCTGGTATCTGAGAGTGGGACAGGCTGTGTGTGTGTGAGGGTGATGGAGGAGCTGGTATCTGAGAGTGGGACAGGCTGTGTGTGTGTGAGGGTGATGGAGGAGCTGGTATCTGAGAGTGGGACAGGCTGTGTGTGTGTGAGGGTGATGGAGGAGCTGGTATCTGAGAGTGGGACAGGCTGTGTGTGTGTGAGGGTGATGGAGGAGCTGGTATCTGAGAGTGGGACAGGCTGTGTGTGTGTGTTAGTGATGGAGGAGCTGGTATCTGAGAGTGGGACAGGCTGTGTGTGTTAGTGATGGAGGAGCTGGTATCTGAGAGTGGGACAGGCTGTGTGTGTGTGAGGTGATGGAGGAGCTGGTATCTGAGAGTGGGACAGGCTGTGTGTGTGTGAGGGTGATGGAGGAGCTGGTCTCTGAGAGTGGGACAGGCTGTGTGTGTGTGTGTGAGGGTGATGGAGGAGCTGGTATCTGAGAGTGGGACAGGCTGTGTGTGTGAGGGTGATGGAGGAGCTGGTATCTGAGACTGGGACAGGCTGTGTGTGTGTGTTAGTGATGGAGGAGCTGGTATCTGAGAGTGGGACAGGCTGTGTGTGTGTGTTAGTGATGGAGGAGCTGGTATCTGAGAGTGGGGCAGGCTGTGTGTGTGTGTTAGTGAACGAGGAGCTGGTATCTGAGAGTGGGACAGGCTGTGTGGGTGTGAGGGTGATGGAGGAGCTGGTATGTGAGAGTGGGGCAGGCTGTGTGTGTGTGTTAGTGATGGAGGAGCTGGTATCTGAGATTGAGACAGTGTTTGTGAGTGAGGGAGGAGCTGGTATCTGAGAGTGGGACAGGCTGTGTGTGTGAGTGTGATGGAGGAGCTGGTATCTGAGAGTGGGACAGGCTGTGTGTGTGTCAGTGATGGAGGAGCTGTTATCTGAGAGTGGGACAGGCTATGTGTGTTAGTGATAGAGGAGCTGGTATCTGAGAGTGGGGCAGGCTGTGTGTGTTAGTGATAGAGGAGCTGGTATCTGAGAGTGGGACAGGCTGTGTGTGTGTGAGGTTGATGGAGGACCTGATATCTGAGAGTGGGACAGGCTGTGTGTGTGTGTGTTAGTGATGGAGGAGCTGGTATCTGAGAGTGGGACAGGCTGTGTTTGTGTGAGGGTGATGGAGGAGCTGGTATCTGAGATTGGGACAGGCTGTGTGTGTGTGTGAGGGTGATGGAGGAGCTGGTATCTGAGAGTGGGACAGGCTGTGTGTCTGTGTTAGTGATGGAGGAGCTGGTATCTGAGAGTGGGGCAGGCTGTGTGTGTGTGTTAGTGATGGAGGATGGAATCTGAGAGTGGGACAGGCTGTGTGTGTGTGTTAGTGATGGAGGATCTGGTATCTGAGAGTGGGACAGGCTGTGTGTGTGCGTTAGTGATGGAGGAGCTGGTATCTGAGAGGGGGGCAGGCTGTGTGTGTGTGTTAGTGATGGAGGAGCTGGTATCTGAGAGTGGGACAGGCCTTGTTTGTGTTAGTGATGGAGGAGCTGGTATCTGAGAGTGGGACAGGCTGTGTGTGAGGGTGATGGAGGAGCTGGTATCTGAGAGTGGGACAGGCTGTGTGTGTGTGTTAGTGATTGAGGAGCTGGTATCTGATAGTGGGACAGGCTGTGTGTGTGAGTTAGTGATGGAGGAGCTGGTATCTGAGAGTGGGACAGGCTGTGTGTGTGTGTTAGAAATGGAGGAGCTGGTATCTGAGAGTGCGGCAGGCTGTGTGTGTGTTAGTGTTGGAGGAGCTGGTTTCTGAGAGTGGGACAGGCTGTGTGTGTGTGAGGGTGATGGAGGAGCTGGTATCTGAGAGTGGGACAGGCTGTGTGTGTGTGTTAGTGATGGAGGAGCTGGTATCTGAGAGTTGGACAGGCTGTGTGTGTGTGAGTGTGATGGAGGATCTGGTATCTGAGAGTGGTACAGGCTGTGTGTGAGGATGATGGAGGAGCTGGTATCTGAGAGTTGGACAGGCTGTGTGTGTGTGTTAGTGATGGAGGAGCTGGTATCTGAGAGTGGGACAGGCTGTGAGTGTGTGTTAGTGATGGAGGAGCTGGTATCTGAGAGTGGGATAGGCTGTGTGTGTGTGTGAGGGTGATGGAGGAGCTGGTATCTGAGAGTGGGACAGGCTGTGTGTGTGTGTGAGGGTGATGGAGCAGCTGGTATCTGAGAGTGGGACAGGCTGTGTGTGAGGGTGATGGAGGAGCTGGTATCTGAGAGTGGGACAGGCTGTGTGTGTGGGTGAGGGTGATGGAGGAGCTGGTATCTGAGAGTGGGACAGGCTGTGTGTGTGTTAGTGATGGAGGTGCTGGTATCTGAGAGTGGGGCAGGCTGTGTGTGTGTTAGTGATGGAGGAGCTGGTATCTGAGAGTGGGACAGGCTGTGTGTGTGTGAGGGTGATGGAGGAGCTGGTATCTGAGAGTGGGACAGGCTGTGTGTGTTTGTGAGGGTGATGGAGGAGCTGGTGTCTGAGAGTGGGACAGGCTGTGTGTTTGTGTTAGTGATGGAGGAGCTGGTATCTGAGAGTGGGACAGGCTGTGTGTGAGTGTTAGTGATGGAGGAGCTGGTATCTGAGAGTGGGGCAGGCTGTGTGTGTGTGAGGGTGATGGAGGATCTGGTATCTGAGAGTGGGACAGGCTGTGTGTGAGGATGATGGAGGAGCTGGTATCTGAGAGTGGGACAGGCTGTGTGTGTGTGTTAGTGATGCAGGAGCTGGTATCTGAGAGTGGGACAGGCTGTGTGTGTGTGGTAGTGATGGAGGAGCTGGTATCTGAGAGTGGGACAGGCTGTGTGTGTGTGTGAGGGTGAAGGAGGAGCTGGTATCTGAAAGTGGGACAGGCTGTGTGTGTGTTAGTGATGGGAGGAGCCTG